>NC_086287.1:84214057-84484694 GCF_963924245.1 Chroicocephalus ridibundus | reverse complement strand
AGAAGTTCCATGAGAGAATCATATATAATTCCTGTAAGTTCATGGAAAAATGTATGTAAAGCTGTAACTTTTTTATCCCTAACCAGAGTCCCAGGTGCACAAAAAATCCTGTAAGCTCACTCTGATAGTGCTTTTAACTTGAATTCCCCCAATCTGATGTTACTACCACTTGGTTAATTACTATTGTGGCCATTTATGAGGATTCAGGTTAGTGCCGACACCTTCCAACACTGTGTAATTTTTCACGTCAGCCTGGAGAGGACAGACAAGTTCTCCTGTATTTTTCTACAAAGAGATCACAAAACAGAGGTCCTGCAGAAAGATCCCCAGTTGTCTTTTCATGTCCTATACAGCTAAATCCTCTTTTTGAATCTTAAGTGAATTTGTCCCTTAATGAAAAGATTATTGGCTAAAACTGAGATTAACACCTTCACTGTTTGCATTGCTCTGACTCTCAGTTTAAAAACCAAATCATGTAGACAAGCGCAAAAGCCCTGTTTCTGTTTGGGATTTTTAAGAAGGTTCATTAAAAATCAAAATAAGTCACAGGACCCAGTTTTTTCTCTTGGGCCTCATCGAAACCGGCAATGGATGACACTAACTCCAGTAGGGCAGGCATCACACGTGAGCATTACACGTAATATTAATCGGTCTTATTCTGGGGTATGTTCAGTCGTGTAACTCCACGTAACGCAGCAGCAGACATGCACACACAATTCATCTGCAGGCGTTCTATAACTTTCTCATTCTGCAAGTGTGTTTTTGCCATGAATGTAACCCTTTTTCACCTGGGAAATAATTTTCATACATCTTGTGGGTAAGGCTGTGTGGTTTAGTGTGAGCGTAAACAGAATAATGACCGAAGTGATACATTTCCTTCCGTTAGCGTAATAGACTTCTTAATGGACTCAAAGGAAATCAGGGAGTTACGTACTGAAAAGAAATGACCATGTAGCACACTGCAGTCAGTAGAGATCTATGTATTTTTAATTAATGCTAAACCCATGAAAGAAGGTTGTGTTTTCTTTTCATGTGGAGTTAAAAGAACAAAGCCCCACAAAAGAGCCCCACACATCTTGATGCTGTATATTAAGATGATTTTCTGCCATCTGGATTATCGGATTTCACGTACGCATACTAGCAGTCAAAATATTGAATTAAATTTTTAAAAGTGCTGAAACAACACTGTGAAATGTTTGCCTTCATCTGGCAAAATCTGAAAAGTAACTACACAGCTTCATCTCTTGTGTCGGCAGAGTCCAGAGAACTCTCTCGGTATCTCAGAGCGGTGCTGGGAGGAGGAGGTACTTGGCCAATAGCACTGGGGCAAACTGAACTGAATGACAAGATTCCCATTGGTTTCCAAGGAGCAGGATTTAGCTTTTAATTTTCCAAAAATGCTAGTAGATTTGTAGGGTCTGATTTTGTATGAACAGTTGCTGAATATCTGGTTCTTGTGTACCATGTATTGCGAAGGGGTATAAAACAAGATTTCGACGTCTTGCTAATAGATCTGTTCATGGCTGTAAATAATTAGGCGTGTAGCTGGGTTTTGTACTTGCATTTGATACCCCTTCTTGTGAACTGCTTCTCAGCAAATGTAGGCTAAGTTTAAAAAATCAGTTCTGTGATGTCTATACATAGCTGGAACGACGACGGGCCGTCTGAACTATGTGCTAACCTTGCGGGGGCTCAGAGCCCTGGCTGTGGAGGGGCTGCAGCCGGGTACAGGCACAAGGACATACCGCGCTTTAAAGCCTGTACGTGCTAGTGACCATGGGGAGACTGCAATTAGTCGGCTAATGTCATGTTCCATTCTCATTAGAACTTTTTGTTCCAGATAAGAAGTTTTGGAGCCCAGTTTCATCAGTAGTAGAATTCCAGATCTTTTAAGCATGAGTCTGTGAAATATAAGATTTCATTTTAAAAGATTTCATCTTTATTTACTTCCTGTTTCCAAGTCAGTTCGTAATCATGTACAAAAATTTTATATGTTGCCTTCTGGCAATTCTTGAAAGAATTTTTTTCATAGCGATTAGGCATGCACCATTTTCATTTAAAGTTTTTTCTAAGAATAACTAGAAAGCAATTCAATCAAAGCGTCCTTTGTGTGTGTGTAAATGGCTTGCGTGCATTGTGATGCTTGAAGTTCTGAGAAAATAAATTTGGTTTTGCATGTCAGGAGTAGGCAACGCAGTAGGATTTTAATGTGATCATAATTTAATGTAGTACCAAGCAACAGGTCCATAATTAAAGAATATTAGTTCAATATTTGGACTGGTGAACAACTGGAAACATGGGAAGAAATATTCTAGGATATACAGGAGCATAGGTGAAAGGAACGCCGGGGAAAATATTCCTCATTCATTGGCGGAACAGCAAAACAGTTCACATGCAGCGCGCAGGTGTTTCTACCTGCTTGAGAGAATATCAGGCTTCCTTTGAATTTGAAGCAACATTAAAATGTTAGGAAATTTAGAAAAAGAAAAAAGGGGACATGATTTGAATGAACTCAGTATGGGCTTTCTTAGTTTACAGGGCAATATATTTTAGCATACGAGTTGGCAGCCTGTTTTGTCCCGGAGTGTTTGTGGAGCGGCTGTGGCCCCGCAGACAGCGGGACTGCGGTGGGATGCCTTTGGCGGTCCGTGCCTGAGAGCGGGGCTCTGCGGCGAGCGGAGCGTGCTGCGCTGGAAGCTCCTGTGAAACCCTGCCGCGACCAGGTCACAGGTGTGCTCAGCAATAATGAAATGACTTTTGTAAAGGCAGATTGGCCTTCCTGAACCCTAGGGAATGCTGCCCTTTGGCTCCTGGCAGGATCCTGGCATTGAGTTTTTAAAAGGCACATACAAAACAGTACTTTGAAGTCAGTATCTAAATGAGTCATTGGCCTGGTAATTCGTTTGACTTGCATCTTTTTGAAGGCAAAAGGAAGAAGGGTGGTTTCTTTTTGCTGTGGATTAAACACGATTTGTAATATTGCCACGTTGTTGCAGACAGTAGGAGAAGGGTACAATCTGAAATGAGAAGGGTGTGATGGGCGTCCTCGGAGGTGGCGGGAGCATGTCCTCAGGAGGGGGAAAACGGGAAGCTGAACACAAAAGAACTGCCCCCGCTCCCGTGCGCATACGCAGCAATTGGATCAAAGACCGCGATAAGCATGAGCTTGATGAAATTTAAAGCTGGCAGTAGTGCCTGTTTGGGTAATGAGGTGTCACCCGAGCGAAGATCACAAAATGTAGCTACAAAAGGAAGAAGCCTGCCAGGCATTGTTAAACCTTCGCTGCTGACTGCGGTCTGAAGATTCTCCCGAATCCTTTATGCAATGAAAATTTTACACAATGTGATTAACCTTAACTATGTCATTAATGTAACGCTGGATTTGAAGCGTGCTGGGCAATCTGGGCTGCACCCTCTCTGTTAATCTGGTATTTGCAATTGATTGCTGTGTGTAATAACAGGCCAAAAGATGCGCTTTAATCAGCTGGGTACCACCTGCACACAGGCACAAGAGAAGCATTCACATCTGAAAACACACAAAGGAACAGGAGAGAATAGATACAGATTCTAGTTGTTACCTGTCACGCTAAAATTTAAGATCATTAAAATGTAGAAGTTTTGAATAGTTCGCAATTCAAGCTTTATGTATAATTTAAGCATCAATAGTACTACCATGTTAGACATAATCAACACTGTAACTACCCACAGAGTTTAATCAAATGGGTCATATATTAATTTTACTGAAGTTATTCTATTGATTCAATTTGAATTGGCATTGGATGCAAACATTGCTTGAATTTTATAATAATTTATTTAAATAATCAGAATGCTGTTATACCTGCTTCCATTGAATAACTGCCTGAGCCATTCTGGGTCAGCAAGAATCTACCTACTTTATTTCATTCTGGATGTTTGCCTGAAGTTACTACATGTGGAATGGCTCAAAGCACCTCCTCGATGGCGGTTTTCCACAGTTCTTAACTGTTGCTTCAAATAAAATCCGCTTGTTTGCGTTTCTACTTCCGTGTGTTTAGCCTGGTGCTAACAATACAACAAGCCCTGGGAAGATGCTACCACCCTCTTGTATTACACACCACGGCTTGAAAAATCTCAGTGACTTAAAGAGAAGGGGGATTTTCCCTAAACTGCATCGTTGGAAAACCGAAGTACAAAGATACGGCTTTTGCCTGAAATCCCCAATTCACAACTATGCTCAGCCAGGGGTAAACCTTACAGTCCTGTCCCCCACTTCTGCAACATACCTCCTAGGCAACCATATTCCAATCTTATTCTACCATTTTATTGCCGTAATTCCATTTGATATCCAATATTCCTCGGATGTTTGAGAAACTTGGGTCTTACGTCTTCCGTACTCTATGAAATATGCCGGTTCTTACTGGATTGAATTATTTAACTAGAAGCATATCTCAGGATTTGTTTAAAGGCTGTGATTTTTATTTCGCGCGCTTTCTGCAGCAGGGTGGTCGGACATCGTGGAACTGCATGATATTACTAACTAACAGGTTAGAAAAAGCCAGGAGGCTGCAAAGGTTCCGCAGAGGTTGTGGTGCAGAGGCTTTCCCTCTGTGAAACCGATGATTGTTCTGAGGAAAACTGATCACAGGGCCTGCCCCGTGTTTCCTACTGTCCCATCTGCTGGAAAATATTATTCAGGCAAAATATTGAACCTTCTCATTTTTATTTTATCAGCAAAATTTTGGCACCTAGAAATAAAACTACTTTTGAAAATATCTTTCATCATCTTTCCCTGAGATTTTGATTAAGTGATGACTGGTTTATCTGAAGTGTTGCCCTTCACATTAATCTTTCTCTGTCTGCATGTTGAGTGCAACTTTATCTGACTAATGTTATTTTTCGCTCCATCTTTGGTATAGTTTTCTCTGGGATTGCTATGCATTCACTTTTTTTTTTTCCCTTGTTGTTCATAATAAGAGTTATGCGTAATTTCCAACAGAGTGCTACAGATTTATATAAAACTCATGACCCCATGTATAAGTTTGTGAAATTAATCTGATCCTCTGGTTTGTACTTTCAAGTAGATACTTATCCTTTGCCAAATAAGAGGAGTTTTATAGGATTTTAAATGACCCTTTGAAAGGTTTACTTAAGGTATTGAACTTTCTGTGGGACTGTAAATGATCACTCCTTAATGTTACGGCTTATTTGTCTCAACAGCAGTTTCATCAATAACCTGATCACTTTTTCTTTGTTATCTATTTTTATTTCTCCTTTCACCTACTTGGAGGCATTAACTAAGTAATGGGGATAGAGATATTGTAATTGTCCCCAGCCAGGTTTTTAAATTTTCTCATCACCGCTATGTCTGAATGCCTGTTTGAACCAATTAATTGGTGACAAGTCAGGCAGGGAGGGTAGCGGCAAAACCCAAATTACAGACAAATTTGTTCTTAATTTGAAGAATCACTGTGCTTCAATGGCCACATCGATCTGCTACCTTAATGTACAGCAAAATATGAGCAAACTTAATTTTCGAGTCGCAGAATGTTTTAGTACCTGGAAAATGCAGTTCTTCATAACAAACCTTTACAGAGGAAACACAGAACTCCCTGATACTAACGGTCTTTAAAGTATAGCTGTAAATGAATTAATTATCCACTTTGGTATACTGATTGGCGTTCATATATTTATTCTCAACAGTGTCTTGACTATTTCAAGCTATTGATAAACCTTGCATTTATATTTACATTTCTGTGAAGAAGAACGTTCTTGTTGCTGAAGTGCCTTTACCATTGGTTGCACAAGATCCTTCTTTTGCCCAGTCTTCATCACAGACTGTCTGAACTAACTGGTTTAAATGGTTTTCTGGTTCCACTTACCCTCAGGTATCCTCATGATAACTCAAAGCTACCTTGCCTTTATCTACCTGTTCCTATTATACACAAACTACTAAAAAGCCTGCCAGTACCAAATATTCAGCTCTATCTATCTGCTTTATGCCGCTCTGCTTTCAAAGACGTATAAAATTAAGCGTTAGTCCAAACTGCTGAAGAGTTTTCTGCAATTAATGGAGAACAAAAAAGAAAGAAAGAGAAGAGGATATCTTTTAAAGAACAGGCACATTCTCAGAGAAATTAAATACTGTCTGTAACATTTTGTATTCTTTGGCAGGTTTGTATGTTGTGCACTTAGGGAAGAAACATTTATTTAGAGTTCTATGAGGTAAACAGCCCATTTTTAGCCTGGAAAAAAACAATCGTGAGTAAAGTCTGTCTAAAATTGCTGCTTCATGCTAATAACGCAGAAAGTGCAGAACTTGTGCTGACAATTCAGTCAAAACAACCAGGCCCTAGGTCATCTTGGGGAACGAAATGCTGGATTTCAATCACTGCTCAAGAGGCCAGATTGCTAAAACTCTGCTTTGAAGGTCTCTTGTGATCTTCTGTTGAGAGGTTGAGAATCAAAACTGCAGAGAAGAAGTAAAAGGAGAAAAGAAGCAAAACCTGAAAAAAATAGATTCGGAGGCTTTGCCTTCAGGTATTTTATCAGGTTTTGTTTTAAAAGAATGTTTTAAGAAATAGTCTTTAGTGGTCAAAGACTTGCTGAAATCAGTCTACCTATCCCAAAATGAAAATGAAGACTTAGAAGCTAAATTTTGGGCTGCTAATTTTGAATGTGTGGCCCTGATCTCTAGATGGATGTTAGGAGATGCTTTATTTAGAAAATGGCTTTGGTGATCTCATGTTACCCACAGTTCTTCACGCCAAAAGCTTTTGTTTATTCTGAAGGTGCTGCAGTTTCTTGTCTGAGCTAGTCTGATTGTCCAATTAAAAGGTGATTTCTTGCTGTTCAATGTGTCTGTTGGTATAATTTTTTTCATCACAATTAGTCACTCGCAATGGCAATCACTTGATTTGAATTTTATAGCACTGGCAGTGTCATGACTGTCTCCGAGACAAACTTCCCACTAATTCCTCTTCCAGTATGAGGACTCATATTACCTCTGAATTCTTTCCAAAAGAGCAGGACATAACGCATTGACTTTGCAGCAGTATACTTAATACAATAAATCAGGAGCAACAGTTAATGAAAATGTACTGTAAGATACATAACTGTATGAAAAAAATGATAGGGGTATTTTTAGGTATATAAACTAATTATTGTAATTTCACTTTCCCTATGCTATCTCTTCTTCCCAGCCAGGGTAATGATCTGTCTTATCACTGAAGTGCCTCTACTAAATCTTTTGAAATGTCAAAAGAGAACTAATATTTACATCAGAATAATAACTACAATTACTTACCCACTTTCCAATTCATTTGGAGTCAATTATTCTTTAGTACTAAGAGAAATAGAGCCTTACTGTAATACTGGAATGAGTTTAATTAATCCTTTTTCACATACAGCAGCCTGATAAATGAAATTCAGCCTGTAATTTAAGAGCTTGGGGAAATAGTATGATATTAAGGGTGCTTTGAGTGATTGACAGTTTAATTTATTACAAAGAGCAGTAGTCTGTCTTACTTGGAGTTCATTCCAGTTTTGCAATTAATGA
This sequence comes from Chroicocephalus ridibundus, assembly GCF_963924245.1. Classification (NCBI taxonomy): domain Eukaryota; kingdom Metazoa; phylum Chordata; class Aves; order Charadriiformes; family Laridae; genus Chroicocephalus; species Chroicocephalus ridibundus. The sequence goes on along the minus strand of NC_086287.1, from coordinate 84,477,160 downwards.
TTTCAACTGGGAGATCACTGTTCTAGGAAGACTTTCCAAACAAAATTTTTATGGGCTTCTTGGCATCACCTATTAGTTACTACACACTCATAACCCTTTATTTTGTTTAAAAAAAAAAAAAAAAGAATGCAATGAAAATTTTATTTTGTAAAAAAAAGAATGCAATGGGTAATGCCAAAAGTGGTGCTGAAAAGTTCATAGGAGCTGGAGAATATGATGTATTTGTCTAGTAGAATTTCCCACAAGTTGATATCATATTTTCATCAGGAAGGAGAAAGGGTAATTGGATTTAAATGTCAAGATGTTCCTTCTGTAGGTTTGAAGTCACACATCTATTTTCTCAGCTACAGTTTTTGCTTGTGATTATGAAAACTGCACCCGCTTGTCACTGAAGATGACAGTCAAGAATTCTCTAGGAGTGAGTTAAATGCTGAACCATAACCTGAAGGTTTGACACAGGCAACATAACACCACTGGTACAGACAAGAAATAAATTATTCCATTGGATTTGGTAGATCGTATGTGAAATAGTGATTTTACTAAGAAGCAACCCAGATAAAGCTAAGAAAGATTAACCCAGTGACAGATTTCTAATTCGGGAAAATACAGATTCAAATGTCCAAGAGGTGAGGACAGAGTGGCCTACGGGAGGAAAACACCGGCAGGTTTGTTTTCCTGTCCCCCACATTTTTCTAGATATTTCGGAGCAAATAGAACGAAACATTCCTAGAACATCCGTTACTTCCCTACATTGGCATTTGCGGGTCTGTTTAAAATAGTAACAGAAAGGATTTTTAATAAATGATATAGAATTGTGCAGATAGCTCCGAATACAACTCCCTTGGCAGCAATTCTCTTCCATGTGTTTGACCTTTTCTGCTACTCCGTAGGTGTGGGCTTCTCCTGACTCCTGCTGAACTCAAAATAGCTTAAGCAGCACAGTTAATGCTAATTACCATTTAGTAAAATTGGGTAAGGATGTCATCTTCCTTCGGTGTCTGTATTAGGAAAGGGTGTCTGGGCTACATCTTGTTTTTTCTAGAATCTCTTTGAATTAGAGGAGAACTTCGGGGGTTTCTCTCCTGTTGCTGAGGTACAAGGAGAACCTCTGTAAAGGCCGTCTTCTGCGAGTGTTGTGTTCATATTCCTGTTGTGTGCTGTGTTCAGCTGTAACTGATTGCAGGTGTAAAAATACTTCTTGGGAATAGGACAGCATAATTTCACTTATGCATCTGCGTGTGCTATTTGTTACCGCAATGATAAATGTACTTAAAATAGACTTGAGTTACCAGAACTTTGTTTTACAAGAACTGTTCTCTGTATATTTGTTCATTTTCCCCTTTTATAGCTCAGGTTTTTTTAAGAGGATGTTTGTAATGCTTTAGGAAATGCACAGCTCGTGGATACTGTTTGATACTGAGGAAATTTTTGTGCATCTCTGTCAGTCTCTCCACTCTGCTTTGAATATGCAGTATCTTTGCTTTCTCTTACTCTCTTATTTTCTCACCCCTGTTTGGGACTGGTCTCTCAAAGACCCAGCAACATTGAAGGCTGGTTTACTTGGAGTACTTCAACACATAAGATTGAGCCTTGGTTTAACAAGGAAAGAGTGCTGAGCATCAGGGAAAGGACTAGGGATCTGTGACTGCCTGTTGGGGCAGATCAGGAGGGTTCATCATGAAGCTCGTGCAGTAGAGGGGAGCCACATTAATGAGCCCAAGATGAGGGACAAGTCTGATAAAGCAAGGGAAAAGCAGCGCTGACCACCAGAATTCCATATGGAACTAGCCTGTGTTTTCTAATTGGTTTCTAACTGATTTCTACTTCTTCTTCTTTATCTTACAAGTGAAGAGCATTTGGAAACCTGGTGGTGGTGGCAGAGCTGAGAAACCTTGTTCCAAACAGACTGGTGTGCTACACAGTGTATTTGTGACAGCTGCCTGGCAGGCAGTTATATTTCCAGAAGGTCTTGCATGGACCTTAGTGGACAACTAAGCTGGGCTTAGAGACTGCTTTTGGGCTGAAGACCTCAGCCTTTGTTCAGATGCTGGTGGCCAAACCCATGGCACAGCGAGAAGAGACAGAAAACAGCAGTGACTGATGCAAAACAAGTCAATTCTGGGGGGCCTGCTCAGATTTGTGAAAACATAATCCCTATATTGCTGTTCCTAAGTAGTTCCTACAGCTGACTGCAGCCAAAACATACATTCTTGCACTGGTCAAAAACTACTCTTCCCTTAGCAGTTGCAGTCCAGGTGGTTTGCACAGAGTTCTCCTCCTTCCTGCACGCTGGGCGGTTCAACGGAGAGAAGGCAGGAGAGCATGTTGGGGCCAGGGCTGATTTGCAAGGCTCCTCGTGGAGAAAAGGAGAGGAAAAGTTGATGTTCCACTAATCTTCAGCGCAGCGGGTGTCTTAGAGGCGTCAGGAGAGTGTTTCTGCCCTTGTCCTCTGGCTCAGTCTCCAGCTGCTGTAGCGTTGAGCTACCAAAGCTGCTCTGCCCAAAAGTCTAATTTGACAGTTACAAATTTCTAAATAATGTAAGTTTCTGAGATACTTAATGAAAGCAATTCATAAGACATACCAGGGCTGGGAGCAAGAGCCATCAAATAACCCACTGTTGTTGATACTATTTATGATAGCGCTGTCTTAGGCTTTTACCGTGCCTTCCAGTTCTAGCGTCCTTGGTAATGAGCTGCATTTGGCATCACTAAAATTCAGTGGGTGGACAGTAATAATTAGATGATGGATTATGTGTGGCAGGGTAAGTGTGTGGCCACAGTTATTACCAAAGACACAAGTACAATTCCCAGTTCTTACAAATAGCTCTAAATGAGTTTTCTTATCTCTGCATCATAAGCATGGCCTCCTTCGGACAATGGATAATCAATAGATTTTAGTAATTTTTATCTAAGGATGAAAAACTACAGTCCTTTTTTAGACAGTTTTACCAGTATATGTGAATTATAGGAACTAACTTTAAAAGTATGACTTTTTTTTTTTTATTCTACCATCACTGCATATCATCACTTTACAGTCCCCTGTATATCATTACTCACTGGGCTGTTATTTAAATGCTCTTTTTTTATACCTACCCTTGAATATCAAGTTAAATTGTTGCTTTTACATTTGATTTTGAAGTCCCAGTTCTGTGGGAGCTTCAGGGTGTGCTGTTTTCTTCTTGGTTTGGGTTTTTTGTATTTTGTTTCTATTTTCTTTTGCTTTCTAAATCTATGAATATCAAGGAAATGAGACCTCTCCTTTTCTGTCAGTTTGGGCTGACTGGTGTACCTGGTGAGGCTCCTGTGCGTGGCCAGGTTGTGTAGTGCCATATATCACGTGTACTGCATCCAGGCCCTGAAGCTATTTTTTCAATTCCACCAGTTATATGTGGGCAATACAAATTCCTGTTGTGCTCTGACTCATCGTTGGCCCTATGTAGTTTGAGACTGGGACACCCAGTAGATTTTTATAGCCGTGGAATCTTGCTATTTTTTATTTTCTTTCTCCCAATACGTGCAGATTGCAAAAAGGGGCCTGTAAGGCCCAGTGAAGAGGTCAGTGAGGTTATCCCTCTTTGATACGGTCTTAATTGCAAAAAGCTTTGTAAAGGGTCACATGGCAGGCCTAGAGGCAAGCTGAAATCTAGTATGTATCCAAACCTTTTAGGCTTAAAAAGTTTGGGAACGGCAGCTCTTGAGAGGATGAGGTATGCTTCCACGATGCCTGACAGCTGTCTACCTAACCTGTGCCTATAAAGAAAGATAGGGTTTCCATAACCTCTCTTAGCCGCTTGTTCCGTTATAATTACCTTTTGATGTATAGAGTTTTTCCCAGTCTAAGTCCTTTTCACTGAAAATTAATCCAATTATGTCTTGTCCTCTCCCCAGCAGACACAGAGAATAATTCATCAAACTCCCTCTTAGTAAGAGCCTTTTACATTAAGACGATTTGTCTCATGTCCTCTTCTGATCCTCTCTTTTCTACATGAGAAAAAAAAAAAAGCTGACTCTTTGAATTTTACTCCCATTTTTTCCAAAGCTTTTAGCATTCTTACCAACTTCCTCGAAACTCCCTGTTCTGATTCGCTTGCTCTGAGAGGGTGTGCAGAGAAGCCAAAAAGATCAACTTCTCTCCGGCCTCCAGACCTTTAGCATGCCTGGTCCTAGCAATCTGTCATTAAAACAGGAGTCTCCTGGCTGTCTTGTGTGTTTGGTCAGGTCTGTGAGCCCCATGATCCCCTTATAGCCACTTCTGAACATTTCCTTAGCTAAATAATCACTTCTGTAACTGGTCTTTACAATAATAATACCTTACTGTGAAATTTTGGTTGTTTTTTTTTTTAAAGTTCATTCCCCTGCTGTTTTGTAAAATGTTCAGAGACAGAAAATGCAATCAGCTGACTATAGGAACAGTGTTGAGGAAGAAAGGAAATTCCCCAAAAGTACATTTTTGCTGAGGGTCAGGTAGAAAACATTCTTGTTCTCTATCACTGCTTCTTTCTGCTCTCCGTAACATTCAGGTGCCAGTGGTGGGCTCTGTGTGCTGTGTGGTATGTGGATGTTCTACATGATCAATAATTAATGAAACTGGCAATTCTTAAATGATTAATTTTTCAACAATGATTGCAGCTTCCTTCTCTGCTCTTGGTTGTAATGGTTGTCACATTATGTTGGAAGTGTCATTTTCAGAAACTTGAAGTGTCCACATGACTGTGGTTTTGGAAGATGTTTCATAAATGACAAATAGGGAAAAAAATAGAGAAGCTTTTGAAGACCTGTGACTTGAAGGTCAAGAAAATTAGAGAAAGAAGTTAGAGAAGATCTGTTTTATGGCTTTGTCCCAGTTCTATCAAATATTTTAAATAAAAATCTCTAGCTGGCAGAGGCTGTCCAGCTTCTAATTTCTGAAGAAGTGAATTTAAATAAGAATTTAATTGCTGAAGAAAAATGTTACCAATTATGTAACAGAGAGGGAAATGAAATAGGACTTATTTTTTATGCAGGAAGGAAATTTACTATGATATTCTGCAATAATTTAATCTGTAAGAGCTGCTTTGAAGTAGTGCACAACGGAGCGGGGATAAAGTTGAATCCAGTTCCGGGCACAGGCCTGTGATATGGACAAGGCACTGAGGACACTTCATACTCTGCTAGCCGGCAGTAAACGTTTCTGTCCCTCTGGGCACTCTGAAGTAGATCCTGCTTTCTGCAGTGATGATCTTTCTATTTTATCAATCGACATTAAAATGATAAACAGAAAAGACAATGTCTTGCATAAGGCTGTGACCAAATAATAGTCAAACTCCAGTCAGTGGCAAAAGCCTATTGTGGAATTTCTAGGCTGGATGTACAGCTGTCATTGGATTACTCTCATCTTCTTGTTCCCACTGAATACAGGAAATTATGAGTTGGGTTTCTGCTGATTAACCTCTTTTGTCATAATCCCTTAAAATAAACCTGGTTTTGGCAGAGCACGTGGAGGATTCCTGCACGGATTCCTGGAGGATTCCTGCATGGTCCGTCTGCTCGGCAGCCTGGTACGCAGCTGTGCAGTAGCGTTTCCCTTGGCATTGCCCAGCTGAGGACTCTTTGCAGGAGGAGAATGAGCCCTGAATTGGGACCAGGAACTAAATGAATAGAGCTCTGTTTTATGAATAACAAAATGAAATGAATACTGCATTTAAATCTTATCTACCTGGTTTTAATTTTGAGTTTTAGGGTTGCTCTCCAAGTAGTTATACTCAATTTGAGACTCAGTGTTCTTGCCCGCTGCCCTCCCAGCACTTCTGCTTTATTTGCAGTAGCACCAGCCCAATTTCTCTAATTTGCTTAATTATATTGTTGGTGTCCTTAACCAGTGACGGCCAAGGCAGCATGTTTCTGTTTCGTCTTCTGTGAATTATAAGATTCATTACTTCCCCGTTGCTGTTCATATCTCTTCAGCTTATGATAGACAATATCCCTGGCTGTACCTTAAGCAGAAGAGGAATCTGGCCCGCAGTGTGGAGAAACCCCCAAGCTGTTTATTCATTGAGCTCATTTTAATCTCTGGAGCTGTGATCATAAAGTGCAATGCAGTTATTTCTTTATCTCTAAATTAAGGTAATTGTGGCGGTGGATTTATGGAGAGGTGTAGTTATATCAGATGGAAATTTTTGTTTGTTTGTTTTGTTGGGTGGTTCTGAAAGCTGGAGAACGGTGGATAAAGAAATGAAAACAATTTCTTGCTGCATGTGAGGATCGTTAGGATGCCTATCTCTTATTAGGAAGCAGGATAAGTCTAAGGATGAATTTGCTTGTTGCAGAGATGTGAGATAATGAAAGTTGAGACTGAATTTGCTTCTGAACTCTTTGTGAAAATATTATGGTTTACATCCAGCCTCCTTTCTCAACAGTAAATTTACCATTGTGAAACAAAGAACATTGAGATAATATAATACCAAGGTTTTCTTGTCAGAGATTTGAATATACCGATTACATACTGTGTTTTCAGCTAAGTCTGTTGCCACCAACTAGATCTAAAGTAGAAGATGGGTTTGGGTGAGGGAAGATATTTTCCATTATAAAATTCTCTCTAATATCAGGAGGATTTGAAGTATTTTTCCCTTCGCTTCATAGCAAATCCCCTTCAGGAAGTGGGCTTGCAGTTGCGTGTGACCAGTGTTTCCCCACGTCCCCGTTTGCAGCTGAGCTGCTGTTGCTGCCGCTGGACACACTCCGCGTCATGGCAATGGTGAATTGAAATTTATTTGCAGAAAGAATCCTTATTGAGGGCTAACAGCCTGCACAGGCAGTTGCAGTGACGGAGATGAATAGCACTAACTTATAAAGCTTTTGTAATTCAATTGTACTTTAGTTGTGTATTTGTACACTTCTTTTCCCAGGCGATGCATTTAACAGCCTGTGGAATTTATGATGCATTCCAGTGGTGTATCACAAAGTTTTGGAAAAGACTTATGTTAAAGCTATCCTTTTCCTCCAAGCTGGTGTTAGTGAATCTATGCCATTCTGCTTGCTGCTATATTATGTCTGCCAGTGATGACTTGGACCCCTAAGAACTTGTGGTTGTTTCTGGAATGCATTGAGGTTCAGGATTCCTATCATATTTATATGCTAATGTTTTAAACAGATGAATTCTCTCTCCCTCATTTTACCTAATGAATGATGACCTTTCTTCTCTGCTTCCCATCTAGTAATATATTTAGACGTTAAGTATAAATCTTCTTAGCAAATGAATTGCTTGTGTGTGTTTGCCACATGATATATCTCTCTTTTGGTATGGGCAAATGTTTTGTTTAAACAGGAAAACAAATTCCCTAGCATCTTTTTCTTTCCTTTTTTTTTTTTTTTTATGCACAGAGTTAGGCACTTCAGCAGGGTTATAATGATAATATATAGCTAGTATGCTGTATTATGAAGACTCTAAGTACATAATGTAGTAGATCTATTATGGGAAAGTATACTTAGCTAAAAAAACCTCATCTGATGCTTGAAGCCAAGGGAGTCAGTTCATGTTCCATTCAAGTATATACCCTTTGCATCCTCTGACTGTTCACTGTAAAAAAGTATGCTTGTGTTTGGGTTTTGGTTTTGTTCTGCCCCCCCTTCCAAACTTTCATCAATCCAAGAAAAGTCCTTCCCGTAGGTGCGTTGTACTGCCCACGGGCATGGACTAAAATTTTTAAGTCCATTGGTTTCCACCCTGATCATAGTACAACATTTTCTGTTAACTATGTCAGCTGAATAAAATGACTGTAAAAGTATCAGTTCTCATTCTTCAGGATGAAAACGACTCCATTACCTTATACGGATCAGTACGTAGCACCAAGAATAACTGCTTAGTTCTTCATACAAAGCCTTTTAAAATCAGGATAGCACTTGTCATGTAAGTCACGTGTTTGTTAAAGGACAGGATATTCCCAAGGCTTTGCTTTAAGGCGTTTGTTAAATGTGACACAGGCTGAAGGAGAATGTTCAGTGTGTGCTGTACAGGTGCCTGCTGGGCTGAAGGTCCTGGCAGAAAGAAATCTTCATCGTGCCACGGACTGGAATAGAGTTTGTAGCTGATTATTAAGCCAAGTATTGATCACCTGTGTCATTGGAGAAGAGGGCATGTTTGAGAGGGACGTAACATTTGCAATAAACACTTTGATGGTGTTATCTACATGCCTGAATATTTTATATTTTAGATGCCTGATGCTGAGGGTACTAATGTTAGGATTGAAAGACTTGACCCTACTGCTGCCCCTGCAGAACCCCTACAGATGCTAAAAGAGGTTCTGACATGAAGTTCTGCTTTGAAAATTACGCCGAAGAGGGAATGAGAAACAGGACAAAGAAACAACATCAAGGCTGTGCATTTTGGATTTTAAGAGTAAAGTGGAGCAGCTGTGAGCAAAAGCTCCTTTAAACAAAGACTGACACAAACCTGTAAAATGACCTTTACCCGGAGTAGTGTGGTTGTGATCAGTAAATTCCAGAAAAGCTGAGGTGCTGTATGGGAGCTTAATGAGCTCCGGGGAAAGGGCAAACATGAAATTAGAGATGAATTAGTTTGTTGGAACTTAGATATTTGTCATCTTGTTCAGGAAGGATGTTTTCAATTATTTCCAGCATAAGAGTTGAGATTAATCAACACTTTTTAAAATGAAATGCGTGGAACAGTTTGGAAAAGATCTAATAGCTTTTACATTCAGCGGAGACTGTGATACTGGAGAGAGGGAGGTAATGAATGAACGACAGCCTGAGTGGGAGCTCTGGCTGTGTGAAGAAAGGAAAAAAGTGAGATTTCTACAGAAGATATTTTTAGAAGCGGCTAAATCACGTCAAATGCAGTTAATATAGTGGTGTTTCTGCTTGAAAGGATGAAGTTAAAACTGCTTGATTCGTATGGCATATTAGAGATCTCCTATTTATTTTAGCTTTTACTCATCAAAAAGAATCTGTAAAGAGATTCTGTCCAGGTGGGAAAGAATAAAGGATAAGAAAATAATGGTTTAACATTTTTGATTTGCTTCCCAAGCAATCCCAATTTTGAAATGCTGGCAGAAAACAGCCGCTGGTTGCAGAGACACCGTAACCAGTAATTGTCTGACTGTGGGCGCGTGCCCATCTGTGGTGTGCAGGGGCAGCTCCCCACCTGACGGCGGTGATTTCTGACGGAGCGTGCGCCTCGCCTGGCACTGGCAGAGTGGGGCTGTGTAAACGTGTTTCTTGCCAAGCCAATTGTGATTAGAGCCCCCAGTAATAGGAATTTCAAATATGGGATTAGAGATTCCAGGGTAACTTTAAATTAAAGTTGGCCAAGTTGGTGGAAGCACTGTAACAGCAGCCACCTTCGAAATTATGGGCAAGGAAATTGTTTTGCAGATTTTACGAATAAATAAGGAGCCAGATTTTTTTTTTAGTGTATCTCCTGTAATTTTATGGGTGGTTAACAAGCCTTCCAGTCAGTTTATAAATCAAACTGGAATGAGCGATAAGCAGCTATTTGCTGATCGTGTGATACCTACACACGCAGCGTCTCCTTTTTGAAGACACAAAACAATCAATGCCAGGGTTGTGATGTGTGCGGGGAACTAACTAAAGAGAAGATTGCAACAGATCCTATTAAAAGGGATATTATCAGATGGTATTACTAATGATGTTCTTCAGAGATCAGTCCTGGCTTAAGCCTGCTCATCGTATCGATTAACGGTGTGTGCGGAAGACGCAGACATGTGCTGAAATTTGTGGATGGCGCGAGCGGAGTGAGGTGCTGCAAATGCTGCAGGCTGCAAAATCGCATACAAAATTAATGGCACAAATTTGCTATTTTAGGGGTCAAACATAACTTTATGCTATGAGCCATAAAGCTTTTGGACGTAACGGAGGCAGCAAAGGTCTGGTGGGCTGGAGGATGGCTGGGGGTGCTGTCGGGCAGGCGGTGAGAAGGCAGGGCAGGGGTCAGCCCTGCTGGGCTGGGGCCGTTTGACAGCCCCAACGAGCTGCCCTGACTTCCAAACGGGGCAGGCACGGCGCAGGAAAAATGTGTTTTGAGAGGGAGCCATGGGCAAGACCATACTGCAAACCAGGAGGTTTCTTTGAGATCAGAAACCAAGGGCCTGCTGAGAGCCCTTGGGTTCTGCGAGCAGACGCACGTAAGGGGGGTTGCAAGGAGAGCAGGTTGCAGTTTGTTTGTAGCAGTGTAATTCCTATTAATACTGTTCTGCAGAACTCCTCTTGATCCTCTACAGAGGTGGAAGATACTGTTTTCCCCTCGACGGGTAATTTTGCTTTTTCTCCTGCCAGGTTAGTTTGAGTGTTTGGAGCTCCACGGCTCCCTGTGTTCTCTCAAGCCTCCCTTAAACGCTTTCCTGAGCCTGGAGACCTCGCTCAGGCTGTACCCGTGCCACGCTCCTCTTTCTGGGTTTCCATTGCTGAATTACCAATACATTTCCTACTTGTTGAAATAGCGCTCCACGTTTTCCAACTCCGAGTCGATCCCGTTCCCTTTTCTTCTGAAAGGTATGTGTTTCTGTCATGCTCAGGTGTGCTAAGATAAGCCATCGTACTCCTTGGTGTGCATGTGAGGATTTTTTTTCTCACCAGGGTATCAGAGGTGGAAAATCTCCTGTATTACAGCCAGATATTTCTTTTGTCTGTGTGGTGGAAGGCGTATAATGCTCATTTTCAAAGTCTGTTATGAGTCTGTTTTATGTTAATTTGCTATTGAATTACTATGCCTTGAGCTAGGAGCTTTAGGAAGCACAGACTTCAGTATTCGATAAAAACCTATTCAGTCTACTTTGACATCAGTCCCCCACGCTGCACAATGTTCATTTATTTTTAAGCTACAATTTCCTCTGTATTTGTATTAGAGAACAATACTGCGAATGCACAAAGGGATGTCACAAGCGGGTAGAGATCAAAGTGGCCACCTACCAGACTCTAAGAAAAATGTAAAGGTGTGATTGGAAAGGTGCAAAACGTAAAATGATGGAATTGGGCCCTGTAGTCTGAAATGCCCCTGCATCTTTAATTATTTAATTTTCTTTTCAGGAGAGCCTCAAGTTGCTGAAAATTGTAATTCATTAATTTTATACTGTCACTTTATAGTACGTATAGTACACCAGAAAATCTCTAAAAAGTGTGGCATTCTTGTTTGCTTTGCATGTGGTTGAAAAAAATTCTCTCATAAAGTGGGTAGTATGTGGTTATGGCACATGTCACATGGTTAGCAGTTCCCATATTGTAAGATTTTCTGGAGTTAATTTCCCATTATATGAATATTTTTCTCTTCTGTCCTCATTTTCCACTCAGAGGCCATTAAACCCCCCAATGGAATGGCAATTAATACAGCGTTTTGGGATTTACGTTGGCTAAAATTTCACAGATGCAGTGAACAATATTAGTTGGGATCCTGCGGTGGCGGGTTGTGCCATCCTCTGCCGCTGCCCTGCAGGGTGTCCCCGGCGCAAGTGCTGCTGGCAGCGCCGCCCGCTCGCCACAGCCGAGCAGTGGGAAGAACCTTGGCCATTTCCGTGCCCTGTGCCAGGGATCAGCCTGCCTCTGCTGCCAGGCAAGTGCTGGAAAAAATCATCACTTTGCTCTTAAACTTGCCTTTCAAAAAACTCCTGCCAAGAACAGCCCGCTGTTTTGAGGATGATAGCACAGATAACCTTGCAGGTCTTTTTTGTTGAATTTCAAGACATCTTTGATGTTGTGAAATTTCCTTAACAGGTGCGGTAGACCTTGTATTTGTTTTACTGGTCACCAAATCAGGTTCTGGCTAGCAAAGAAACCCCTCTCTGAGAGGCAGCCGCCCGGGTTTATGCTGCATGTCAGGCTCCCCCTGCCCAGGCACAGCCTGCTAACAAGCCTGAAAATCTCCAGGCTTGCTCCGTGGCAATAAAATTTCTCAAAACCGGAATGATTAACAGGAAGGTCTCTGGATTGTGAATGTGAAACTTCAGAGAACAAAAGTTATAAGTGAAAACAAATCATTCTCTTTCAGCTTCGTGTTCACCGTGACACCTCCAATATTTAGGGAGCTGTAGATGCACATAAATTTCTGCAAGTAGAGGTCAGAGTGTTAAAACACTGCAGCGTAAACTGCATCCTTGGTACCAGCTGAACTACTTCCAGAGCCCAGAGATCCCTGCAGCTGCTGAAAGGCTGATGAATATACAAGGTGAAAGGTGTGTGAAATAGTCAAAACTAAATGAAATACAACAGCAAATATTATTTATTTTCCTGAATGCTGATGAATTTGACAGTGTCTGTTGCACATATTTTATTAATGTGTTCAAATATATAGCCTGAAAAATGGATCTGATGAAACGAGATACATCGGAGATGCCTTTCTCAAATAAGGCTTTTATACCCACATGCGGTATATGCTTTCCAGCAAAAAGAATGGCTCTTTGCTAAAATTTTGGGGAGGAGCATAGTATTCCAAAGCTTCAAATATGTGGAAGAAACTAAAAAAATGCAGATAATCTCTTCTGGGTTCAGTTCGGCTTCCTCACGAGCAATGAGGATCCAGTGCCCTCATGCCCAAACATCCTCCCACTTGCTGAACGCTCTGGCGGGATTTGATGGCATCGCCCATTGCCTGGCAGCTGGGCCACTAAGGGCATTGTCATACCCGACGTGGCAAGGGGGAGGCACAGGAAGAAAAGAGAAAGGAGGGATTCTGTTGCTTAGCAAGATTATCTCTTGGAGACTTCTCTTTGCACCCAGCATTGCTGGCCTGTCTCGTAAGAATGTGAAGGTCTTTGACCACTGGTGTAGTGTGGCCTCTGCCCAGAGACCACACTCTAGCTGCTGTCTGTGATAAAGCCCTACAAGAAATGGACCATTCCTAAAGAGGTATAAAACATGAAATTTCATTATTTTGGATTTTGGGAGCTTCGATTGCTATCCAGTGTTAGAAACTGCTTTTCTAGGGGTTGCACATCTACCACTGCTGCTAACTGTGGAGCAATGGGTTTTTTCAGCTGTTTTGGATCCACAAGTGCTCTACCAAGGTATTACAAACACCACAAACCATGAGAAAACCTTCGGTTAGCACTTCCACCCCATTAGCCGCCAGGGACTCCACACCTTACATTCCTTTTGCTGCTTGGGAAACTACTTGTTAATTTTGTTTTGTTTTGTTTTAAAGGACAGAATGTAATTTGAATGTATTTGCTGAATACATTCTGTCTAAAACCAGGATAACAGTTCAGAGATCTGTAAAGGGCTAAAATCCTTTCCAGTCCTAGTCTCTTATCATACTATCTGACTTTTTATATTCTGTACCGTGATGCTTGAAATATGTGGACGCTGCACTTTGTTACCTCCAGAAATGTCATTTGCTATTGAGGAATTTTCAGGTGATCTCATCTCTTTTCTGCAGGCTTGGCACATGATATTTTCTAATATTGTTTTAAGGTTAAATATAATTGATAAGATACTTCCTTGTACGTGCTAGGAACGGGAGCTTGTCAGATCTACAAGGGAAGGGAGCGCGGCAGGGTTGTAGCAAGCAAAGTGCTGGGTTAGAATTAGTTTGTGTGCTGTTATGGTTGTACCACTGCTGCATCCTTAACTGGCTTTTCCCTGCCAGCCTACCTTTCTTCAGGCAGCTTGTGGCCAGCGCAGGATGTGTCTCCTGTAGCCGCTGCCATACCTCTTGTGGGTGTCTATTTCTGCAGCCAGAGCTCCCAACCTTTTTGTGGGTTGCTGTCAGAAAGACACTCCACAGTTTCCATCCTTGGGTGACTCCAGCAAGTGAGAGCTTTTCCCTAGCATGATACTAATAAGCCAGCGTTTGAGGATTTATTGTCAACGTAAGTTTTGTGTCAGGGTTCCATCAAAGCATGAGCCTTTCAGTGGAGTGCAGTCAGCGTAGGAGGCGATGCCATCAGGTGTGCCGTGGTATTTTGATGACATCCCCAAGTACACATACACGGCAGCCTGTCCCTGCTGTGAAACAATACACAATGATGCTGATGACTTATTTCAGATATAAACTGTAACACATGTTTTAAGGCAAGTCTCATAACAAAGGGAAGAAAGTTCTGTACCAGTGAGAGCTGCTGGAAACCGCAGTGTTGGCATTAGGGCTGCCTGGCTCCCGGGTCTTGCCTGGCTCATCAGTTTATGGGGAAGCGAGCTCGGTCCAGAACCAGAGACTCTGAGACTGCAAATCCAGGTTGTGTGCGGAAGCTGGCATGCAGGATCTAGGTCTGCCACAAGAACATCTCATGCCCTTCTTAGTCTTTGGATAACTCCCAATACAGTGTGGCTCAGTTAGCTTATACCATGTTAAATGATCGAATGGGAATTGCCTGCAGATAACAGAGGACAGCTTGGTTGGTTTCAAGAGTCAGAACTCCTGGGATCTATTCCTCCCTCTTCCAGAACTTTCCTGTGGGATGCAGTTAACAGTATTTCTGTAGTTAACCTCCCTGAGAAGGTGGGATGCAATCCTGCCAGAAGCAACGCCTGCCGTAGCGCAGGTATCACCGAACGCATTGATGAACTTTAGGCAGCCAGTGCAGCCATTCTCCAAGTCTGTACCAAGGTTCTGTACGTGACTAAGAGATGTGAAAAGGCACCCGGAGGTTGACCAGTGCAGGCAGCCAGGCTCCTACCATCAACATTTCCCAAGTGCTTTGAATTCCCTGGATAGAAGCCGTTTCAAAGTAGTAATAGTGCTAGCAGCTATCCTAACATTGTGCACTTGACCATAGAAGTTTACAAATTGTAACTGAAGAAAAGAGAAGTTGGTGCTGCCCTAAAGTTCCCGCGCAATAGACAGACTTTGTTCAGCTGGTCTTTAAAGTGCCAGCGCGATGCTGAGGTCTGCCAGGCTTCCTTTGGGAAGGGCCTGCAGGTTTTGATTAGAGCGCGGAGTACTCGGGAAATACGTTGCAGAGTTATTAGAAGGGAGTTACTTTGAGTGTCAGCTCGTGAGCGTAAAGCCGAGTGACAGACTAAAAGCATTCAAAGCAGCTCGTTCTTAATTCCATCTGCCAGTAACAGCTTCTTCATTACAAGGAAAAGGAGGGAAGGAAATACAAAGGAAGCCTCATATAATATACCTATGCATTTGCAAGCTTGTTTCCTGCCATATATAATTTCAGTTATTGGTTTCCATTTATAATCCAGTAATTCCCTTAGTGAATGTAATTCTTGTTTTGTTCAATAGGAGCAGTAGGAATTCTGACAGAAGACTTAATCTTATATGTTTTGTCCTAATTTTAAAAGGGCATTTGGAAGCCTGATTCTTGTAATGGACGTTGCACCGATGTTTTCAAGTAGCTGCACGTGACTGAAGCAGGCAGGCTTTGGTAAGCGTGTGCAAGAGGGATGGCACTTGCAGGCAGCACTCTGGGAAGGGAGGGTAAGACAGGCATTTATTTGGCATTTATTTTGTTGTCTGTTTTGGCAATCCCCGAACTTGTCTGAAATTCTCTGATCCTGCCAATTGCATTTAATGGCCAGTACTTCTGACTGACAAAAGGTCATAATAATTGCAATTCTTTCTTTTACTTCTTCATTACTTTTGCCACTGTAGAAGTTCAAACTTTGAATGAGTTCTGACTGTACTTTTGTATTCCTTGGAATTCATGGAAAACATTGCATGATTTTAACCCAGACTTAAATTTGACGTGCTTCTGACCCAGCTCAGGTAGATTCTGGTATTCAGGTATGGGGATTTTATCACAACCTGAGCTTGCAGCTCAAGACAGAGACTCTACACGTGTTGCTCAAATGAGATCACAGCCATCAACACCCCAGTCTGTACACTGACTGCTTCAGTACTGCTCATATTTAATGTACACCAGAAAGAGAGACCGCAAAACAATTTCCTCCGTGTCAGTCATAACTCCCAGGACCCTCCATGGTCCAAAACCACCTTTTTGACCTATTTGCTCAAAAGAGCAGGTGCACTCTGCAACCACAGCAGTTTATAACTGAAATTCCAGTTCATGGCAAGGATGGGAGTATTTCTTTCTATTTCAGTGATGATTTTCCCCCTAGCAAGGGATGGCTAACGATCTAAACTAAAACATCAATTTAATTGTTTCTCTATTTCATAAAGAGTTGTTTCTAATTTTTAACATTTCAAGTAGTCTTATGTCATACCTGAAGCATAAGTTTCAGAAGTTTGGAGTGTCACAGGTTTCTTGCTTCACACAGTTTTCATTTTCTGTATGTGACCCGTGCGTGTTTCAGAATAAAGACAGTAGTTGTGGTGCATACTGATGCTGGGACTGGGAGGAAAACTTGAAAGTGCTGCCTCTTGGGCAAACTGGACAGAACAAATCTGATTTACAGACTTGGGTTGGATTTCCGAAAGCACTAAAGTAGTTTAAGACCACAAGCACCATTGGCTTGAAAGTCAATAAGATGTTTTTGAGAATCCAGCCCACAGTTGGTTACTTCATAACATGTAAAATCTTCTGCAGCGAAGGCAAGGAACGGCGGCAGTTCCTGCCTGCCCGCACCAGACGACACCCCAGCCTGCAGCGGGGGCTTCTCGCACAGAGCCATTGGAGTCCTGCCTTTAGCAGTCCGCGGGGACCAAGGAAATCCAGCAGGTTTAAAATCTTAAAATAAAAACTTCATATCTAGGCCACAAAAGTTTCAGCGTGGGCATGGAGATCTGGGGGGAAATCTACATTGTGTATTTATAGGCAGGAGCCATATCGCTTCTTTGCCTTTGGACATTTATGTGCTTGCTGTGCTACTCCCAAAGATCTAAGTTACCAACACAACTCTGAGTTGTGGATTTTTATTTTTTGTTATTGGTGAGGACTCATTTTGTCTTTCTTTAGGCAGCCAATCTAGGTATTTTCATTAGGAAACTAGGCTTTTGTGTATTGAAGGAGGAGAGAGGGGCAGATTAGAAGATGCGAATACCTTCCTTTGGATTCACAGCAAAAGAAAGCACAGCAAAAAACTGTGCGGTCACGGGCCAGCTTTTATTAGTGGAATTACATAGCTCCATTATTTTTTTTTTCCAAGTAGAGGCTTAGAGTCAGGTCTAACAAAACCATATTTCTGGGCGATGAGCGCATGAGAAGGCACACTACCCCTTCAATCTGTTGCAGCAAAGATGAGATTTATAGTTACATGATGATGTTATGGTTTGTACTCATTTTAACGTTATACCAATGCGGAGACAAAAGAGATTTACTATTCCTGGATGCTTAAATTTTTATTGTATTTAATTTTTATTGGAACTGTGACTGTAATAACTAGTGTGCTTTCTCTCCCTCTATCCCTTTTCCTTCCCTGCTATCACACTTAAAAAATGAAGAAAAGTGTCACAACAAGAGAAGTGCATCTGTGTTGCCGTGCTTTGACAGCTTCTCCATTTCTGCCCCTGAATTCTTATACAGACACTGTAAACACAGACATTTCAGTTTGCATTTTTCTCTCTTTCATAATATTATTTATTTATAACAGAAAATAAAAATTAATGTATCGGGTCTCTCTAGCATACTTCCAGGCTACCTGCTGGAATTTCAACTGAAGCAGGAGGAAGCCCGCTGAGGAAGGCATTTTCCTCCAAACACATTTCAGCCTTTACAGAAGGGGCTAAAATTAAGGTTGGAAACGTGCCTCTTCATTCGCTCTTTCCTAACGGGAAACCTGATTTTGCTCCCAGTCTAACAAACCCATCTCATCTTTGTAATCCTACCAACTCTCATTTTTCTTTTTCTAGTCCTGTAGTATTTTCTGCTCTTAGCTGCAGTGATTGTCCGGAGGAGGTAATGAGTTCTGTGGGAGCGGGAGGCCGGTCGCACACGCAGTGCTGATGACTCTCGCGGCTGTTGCAGAGGCGCAAGGAGGGCTGTGGATGTGGAGGGGGCTGGGGCAATGCCTGCTCTCCTCTCGGAGGGCTCTTCTGAGCCACGCACAGATGAGTAAATGCATTCGCTGGCGCTGGGAAGTTTAATAGACCTACGAAGGTGGATGCTCTGTTCTGTGGCTCAGTGACCAAATGTGGCAAATGCATATGTGTGTGTACCTACCTACACTCAATAGATGCGTGTATGGCCTCTAGCAATAATATTCAGTGCTGCTGGAAGCACAAGGAGAACTCAAATGTAAATGGTCAGTGACATTCCGTATTGGCCCCTGTAAATCTGTCCGCTTGGGGAAAATAGTTTGGAACTGAGGACATATGTGGCTGATTTTGATTCAGTGCCTGTTTGTGCCTTAATACATCGGAGAGTTTGTTCAGGAGCAGTTAGTTCATCCTTGTGAAAACATTAGCCTTCTGTTGCTGCCAAGGTCATTGTCGGCTTCAGTTATCCAGTGCCCTGGGATGCATTTCCAAACCAGTGAAGTCCTTGGAAGGTTTACTTCAGTGTCTGTCCTTGTCTCCAATATAGACATATAATAAATACCTGTTACTATTCTTAACACAAAGCAGATGTATTCTTCTGGGCAGTCCTTCAGCAACGTACAAAGTGCTAACACCATTATACTGAAGTCAGAGCAAAGACGTTACTTGTCTTTCTCTTTTTCCTGAGTGCGTTGCATTTGTTTGTGGTCTCTTACCACAAAATGGGTAGTTGCTAGAATAATGTCACTGGGAAAGCGTGAGCGTTTGTGTCCCCAGGTGCTTGGTCTGTGTAAGAGGGTGTTACACCTCCCTCCAGACCCCACCTCAGAGGGCTGAGTCCTGCTCTTCTCCAGGTGCCCAGGGCTCAGCCTCTCGGAAAGGACCGGTTGTCACCGCGTTGCCGGAGCTGGGTTCAGTCCTCACCGCCAGTGGAGATGATGTGAGCAAATTTGGCAGGTGGCACGGGACTCTCTCGGGAGAGCATGCTGTGCATCTGCACCACAGCTGCCCTCCCTGCAGCACAGCTGCTGCTGGCAAGCGCGCGGCGGGGCAATGTTAATGCATTAACGTTGCTGATGACGGAAAAGGCTGCATGTCTCCAGCCTTGGCCGTTCAAATTCTTTGCCGTTCAACCCAAGCCCAGGCCAGCCTCCTAGAGCCATAATTGAGCCTTAATTAGAAAGCATAAAATTAGTATGTGAGAATTCTCTTAATTGGGACACCACAGTGGACCCATTATCTCCCTTAAAGGCTAAGTAATTTATTCTGTCGAGTTCTGAATGCAGCACATTTGCATGTGGTAGGAAGAATTCATGGGCAGTTGATAAGTCTAAGAAGGCAAAATACAGTATCAATTAAAGTGAATTCATAAAATATTCACTGCATTTCATTTTTTGTTTTGTATTTTTTAGTCTTTTTAGGGTAGCTTGTTTGATAAAAGACAAGAGATGAACATTTCATGCCTGATCAACACCTGGTAAAACACCACTTTACTTCTCAATACTGACCAAATGTCACCAGTAAGCAGAATATTTGATAACGCTGTCATGCTCAAGCAGCAGCTATTGTCAGTTAGTATCATGAAACAGAATTGCTTTCCTTGAGGAAAACCCAATTAAGAGAATTCTGAAGAGCAGCGAGCAGTCTGCTGTGCTCCTAACACTATTGATCATGCAAGAGATTCCTTTGATGACTGTTCAAGGCCCTAAATCAGGCCAAAGACTTCTATGAGGATAGCTTCATTTTTCATGTATGGGAACACATATGAACAATGAAATAATGATTTTTTCTTTATTTTGGATTTGTTGAAACCTCATAATTGCCATCCAGACTTTGGGTTCCTATTCTACATATGAAGACCTATAATGCAAGCTAAAATATGAAGGATTAATGTTCAGATATCTGTCAATAATATGACAGTAAAGAAATACAAGTGTACAAGTGAGTGCCATGGTGTTTCATACGGTAATTGAATATGGAAATTATTTACACTTTCATGTGAATTTTGACACATGGCTTGGCATGCTTAAAGGTTTGAAATCGGAGATGATAATCTGTGCCGTAGTTCTGAGTAACAGAAAGAATCAGTTGCACACAGCCTTTCAACAGCCTATTTCCTGACCTTCACTGTGGAAAATCCCAGAGTTTTCTACCTTCTGAAACGTGCTCTTTTTTTTTTTTTTTTTTTTAATTTCAAATGTGGTTTGATAGGAGAATGGAAGAGTTGATTATGAGTGGAAAATTGACCTTTTGTTCTGAATTTAAAACACATTTCTATCTTCTGCAAAATTCTCAGTTTTCTTATTACCAAAATCAACATTATCTGTCAACAATACAAAGGGCGAATGTGATTAACCACCCACTCACTTGGAACAAGTGGTATCTTGATTCATTTAATTTAGAACATCTAAAGCTGTCAGCGACTCACCATCTGCTAAGGGTACCTGCCGTAGTCTGAAATGCCCTCGTAGCGACAAGCGGGCTCGGTTACATGAGAGATACCAGGTTTCCTCATCTGTGTTTTGAGAATGTGTTTGTGGAGTTTTCACTTGGATAAAAACAGAGCAACATAAATTTCTTCAGAAGATGTAAATGAATTGCTCCCCAAATCAGATCTGTAGTGCCTCTGATGTAATTTGTGTCAGTGCTATAGTAACATGAGATCACATGGCATCAAAAATTGACTGCCTGTGCTCAAAAGGAGATCTTTTCATTATGCAAATATTTCTGAAAGACGTGTATCCCAGCTGCTTTTTTGTTGTTTCTCAAAGTATTTCTGAATGGGCACCCATTTAAAATAATGCTAGAAGACGGCAGTCTAATATTTTGATTTTTACTTCACCTTTTGGGTGCTAGTAAGCTTTGCTAACAAAGCACAGTCATTCCAACTGGGATGCAGTGCTGATAGAGCAGAAGATGCTTGAGCTGCTCCCCTTCCCTGGCCTCTGGAGCGGCTGGTTTGGGTGGCAGGTGGGCACGGTTTATGGCATAGGAAGATGCCGAAGTTTGTTTTCTCAGCTGCATCTTTTATGCAGATAAATGCAGAATATCAGTTCCCGATTTTATCAGCCTGGCACCTTTCATGACCATTGTCCTGAAAGCTTTTGAGCTTGCTGCAGTCTAATATCTATCCTAATTTGCATTCTACTTGAAATTAAAAGCAATCCTTTCATAAAAGCAGTCTGAATTGGTAAAATCAGTGTTAGAAATACATCAACAAATTGTTGCATGCTCTTTGTAATGAACTGGGGAGGAACAGTAAAAATACATTACTCTTAAATGGGAAATATAATGCCAGAGACTGTGTTAAAATTAAAGTAAAACATGAAACATAACCAGTAAAATGATGTAACGCTGGCTAATGAATTCCATCCCATCTATAACTTGGCACCAAACGGTGCAGATGTACAAAACCTGGCATTAAGACCCAAAAAAGCTAACAGAAGTCTTTCCTGTGACTTCAATATGCTTTGCAGTAGAAGCCGAATTTTTCTGGGTGTCAAGTATACAGCCACTTATTTTATTTTCTTTTTTAAAATACTCGGGAGTTTCTCATCTTGCAGTGTTACCAATCTTGGCAGGTTTAAAATTCTTCTTTGTAAACATAACTAGTGCAGATTCAAGCATTTTTCAGAGTAATTTTCACAACTTGGCCTGTGTATGACCATGTAGTGTCTTGGGAAGGAAGGGAAAACATTGTGGAAGTCCTACAGAAGGTATACGTGCTGTGCTTTCAAATTCAGCTCAGCATTTTGGGAGCGTAGTGGAAAAGACTCACATCTACGGCCCTTTAACCCCACTCCCCCCAATTCCTTTTTAGAAGCGTGTTGTGTGCCTTTAGATTAACCACAGGTAAATTGGCTTTGTCAGTATGGAAAATGCTGTTTTGTTTGTTTTCGCCTCTACCTTTGATTTCATGTCCAGGGCCGGGGGCTATACTCATGGGCTGATTCTCCCACTTCTCCGAGTTGTGCGGCCGTAAGGAGAGCAGAGATGGCGTTTGTGCCTGGTGCAGGAGGGCCAGGATTTGGGTACGGTTCAGAGGGATCTTGTGTTTAGGACAGTAAAAACTCTTGCACTGTTACTCTAGCTTCCAAAATCCTTCCCAAAGGCTGCCTGTTTTCATCTTTCATCTTCCCGTCACTGTGAAGTGTCTGTGGGCAGAGAGCGGCTGTTTGGAGTGCCCCGGGCGAGAATCATGGCGATGCCCGTGCTGGGGTTTTGCATAATGCCCTGGAAATATTTCACTTATTCATTAACAAAATTGGTCAATTGATCATACAAATGGGGTTTTGTTTTCAGGTGAACCCAGTGGCTGTATGGTCTGTGACTCTTAGTTTATACTTTACCATCTTGGTTCTAGCTGGGGCTTGGCTTGCAGTGACCCTGGAGCAAAGCGGGGCTGCTGATGGCTGACAGTTTTCTGTCTGGGGTGTATGCAGTTGTGCCCGTTCACGTGTTCGCTCAGCAGGGCTGAGGGGAGCTTCTCCAGGAGCATCACCCGGCTGCGCCCCGCGCTCCCCCTGGGGTACCCAGTGCTATTCACTCAGCTCCCACCGCTTGGCTTCTCCTACCATAACAAAGCACAGGGCTGGACAGTCTGCTACAAAAGATTTCTTTGAGTGCTGTTTGTTTGCTTGAAAAGAAAAAAAAAAAACCCAACCAAAAAAACCCCTCAAAACTAATAATTTTGATAACAGGTTATAAAATTATTCCTGAAATAGAAACATTTGTCCTTATCCTATTAGTAAAAATGTCTGGCTAGGAGATTTGGAATCAGTCAAATGATTCATATTATGGGTAAATTCCTGCCAGTGTAGGGAAGAAAGTAATTTCCATTTCTTTTTAGAGCAGAGTGAGCCAATTTGCTGTGAGGTTGATCTGCAGGCTAAATTGCGGGGAGTCACGCTGCAGACTTTGTTTTGCTAGAGATGTGTGTGTGGGGAGAGAGTTAAAATGCTTAGCCAAATGCTTAAATTCCTCCTTCCCTCATACCCTCAGCGCTGCATCTGACACCTTCTTATTTAATCAGTTCTCAGTGTCTCTCCTGCACCTTTTTTTATTGCTTATCAAGTCATTAGGAAAGGTTTAATCACCGTCTGATTATAGCTCACCTCTCCAAGGTCTTTACAGATCGGATACCCTCAGATGTTTGTGTATGCACGCTGTTGCAGTTTGGGTACTGGGCAGTGGTGCTGTTTGGAGGCTTTGCGGTGGAGTATAAGACCTTTGCCGTCAAATCAAGCTATTTAATGCTAAAAGCTAGCTTTGCCTTTTTATCACTTTCTTTGCAAACCCCTGTTTTCATTTCTGAAAGTGGCCTGCATGCCAGGCCTCTACTGGAGCGTCTGAATTTCTCGCTCCAGGAGCAGTGGGGTACTGGGCTTTACTAAATGATCGCGCTATAGATCCCCCCCTTTTTGCAGGTACCTTCACAGCACTCTTTCTTCTGGCTCCTGCTGGCTGAAATTGCTCTCTTTCCATAACTAGTGCCTTTCAGAGAGTGTTTTCATTTCAGTTGGATGTGTTTGCTGACCGCGCCGATTTTTGTTTAAAATGGCCCATATGTGCTGTGTGCAAGGCAACCACTCTGCTTATAGGCCTTAAGCTGAAGTGACAATGTCAAGGTTAGTAAGGCTCAATATCTGACCCTCCTGAAAAAATAATAATAACAAAAAAAAATTGGAAACCTCATAGAATTCCATTCAGTTATTTTTTTCTCCTTTGAATAAATTAAACTGCACACCCTTTTTGGGGAGAGAGAAAAAGAGTAGGGTAGTCGAAAGAAGGGAAATACTCATCAAGGGCACAGAATTCATTACAAAAAAGTCACCAAAATATAGCAAGATGAGAGCAGGATAACATGGCAATACACAACTGAGGAAAAATCACTGGTGTTAAAACAGTTTTAAAAAAAATATAAAGCTATACGTACATTAAGGTGTTTTTATGCTCTTACAGCTGCACAAAGCTTTAATAGCAAAACCCAATTTTGTACAAAACTGTCCTGGTTATAGCTTTTTATAGTATTCCCAAACTTGGTTGGCTGAAATGTAAAGTCTCTGTGGGCCAGGTCATGGTAGAGAAGCTAGACGTTTTGGAGGTGGCTGAAACAAGCCTGTTGGCACCAGCTGCTTTTGGGGCAGGAGAGGAGAGGACCCGACTAATACCAAAACCTCTCACCGAATCCTTGGGAGTAAACCAGAAATCTGTTGAATCGGTAATAAACAAAATTGCAGCTCTGCCGCTGGATTCTCCCTTTCTGTATGCTAATGAACGATGCTCATGTGCAATATGTCAGCTGCTCTTATCTTCTAATGTTATTTCCCTGAAAGAAATGGCAATCTGCTACTGTGAAAATGCTTGCCCGGTTGCTGAGATAACAAAAGCACGCCTCACCAAAAAAGTAAGTTAAACCCTCTCATCGATTACATGTAAACTTCAGACAAAGGAGAGAGTGACGGTTTCAGAAATGGCTTTGATCCCCTGTAACCACTTCTTTATATGTCTAAATCATTACTGTGCAGTCTGAACTGAGATCTAATTTATTTGTATTTCATTTATTTATTTTATCAGTATTTCAGTGAATCCAGGAATGCTTCTTTTATTTCAGTGTGCTAGCAAGTTCCCGTACTGCTGATGATAAATACTAAAGAAACTAATTAAAAAAAGATAACTGTTAAAAGTATTGTCCTTTATTTGAACAGATACCTATATTTTGTGCTTTGTTGATTGGAAGAAATAACCTTTTTTGAATGTTATAAGCATAGACTTGTAAGCACCAGGCTCTAATGCATATATCCTTCTTACGAACACCTGAAATAGATTTCTTCAATTCTTGTGGTTTTGCTGCCATTTCATTTATTGCGTAGGAATCAATAGTCTTTCAAGTATAACTTGGTAATATAAAATGAATAACACAAGGTACATATTTTGCATAGTAAACAGGAGCCAGAAATGTTCTCTGTGCCTCTGTTCCAAAATTGTATACTACTTATAATTCAGTACATGAACCTTTTGATTCAGTTTCAATAAATTGCTGATGAGCCCCTTGAAAGCCAGTCCAATTTAATATTAGATGACAAGAACTTTCATAAAAATTAACTCCATTATCATTCCTCATCAGTGAAGGCATGTCAGATGTAAAGAATTCTACAATTGTTCTGTAGGAATACTTTATATTTGTTTTTTAATTAAGACATTTTAAAAATCAGTTCCTTTTGGAAGTTCACTGGTGACAGTTACTGAAAAGTTATTTTGGCCAGTTTTCTTAGATTTCTTCCATTAGTGGAGGAATTTACTGAACTATGAAGACCCTTAACTGCGTTCAGGGATTTGCAATTTAACTAATCTCTGTTTTTATCTGGGACATTTCAGACTCAGAACAAGCTCATTGATGATCTGGATTTTGTTAGTGATGGAGTTTTACCGTGGGCACTTAGATGGAAGAAGATCGTCATAGTCATTTATTCTTTCCTGTCTTCCACCAAGGTGCACCAGTGCTCCCAGTGGAGGAACTCCCAATGTTGTCGTGTTTTTAAATGCCATGAATGATTAACTTCCCATAACAGCTACATTTAAAGACTCCTCTCTGTCAATAAATAGGTTTTGTATTTTCATAGTAGACTGAAACAAATACAGATGCTTAATTTTGGAAATGTGGATGCCTTTGGAAGTGTGAGCTTTATTCTTGGGAGATAAATTTTCCTTGATGGCTATTAGTTGCCTTTTTGCAGCTCCTCTCCATCCTTTTCTGTTGCTAGTTGCCATGTCATATCGCTATGATAACTGAATGTTAAAAACCAACCCACCACAAAACTTTTTTCTTGGGTAACATGTAAGTAAAATTTCTTTCTTCTCTAAATTGTTTTATTTCTCTTTCCCATCTTCTCTGGCTGGTGTCAGGGACCTGCTTTGTCAGAGGCTCCACGCTGAGGTGCCGTTAGAAGGAATGAAGCCTGCCGGGAGTGGGCGATGGGAGGCAACGCATGAGTGTGAGAGAACGGAGCCTCTCAGCCCCACCTAATAATAATATGGCTGTGGTACCATCAAGCTTCACTCTCCAGAAAAGTGAAAATCCGTTGTTGTTTTGGACAAGTTTAAAAACTCAATTCTTTTTATGAAATCTTCTTTTTATTCCCCCTAAAAAATGTCAGTGCTTCCGTCAGTCAAAAATGCAGCCCAACAGATCTTTCAGTCTCTGCTGTCTCTGGTCTTCCAAGTTAGTCACTGCTACCTCTCCTTGAATAATCAACTTACTACTAATAAGCACATCCCTTCAAATACAAATTTGTATATGCACAATTTTCATCTGTATCATTATAAAAAGAAATCTTGCAGTTTTCAGGGCTGTCTACTCCATTTCGTCTCCTTTTATTTCTAGCCACTCCTGGTCCAGCCTTTACTGACATTTATAACATCCTTTTACTTTTGCATTGAGTACTTTTGCAGTTGACCCAACAGAGATAAGTATCACCCTATGGGGATCCAAGCAGATATGAATTTTCATGACCCCTTTCATATGTATAAGATTGACAGGGGTTGCCTTTCCAAAGAGAAACTGTGATTCAATTCCCAAAAAAAAGCACCCGCTCTTTAAACTGATTTAAATCAAAGAATGAGTCAATCAGAAAGGAATGAAATTAGTGGACCTTGCTCTTCTGTGCTGGAATTAACTCTTTCCTTTCTGACTGAGTAGAAGAAGATGGGAAGTCAGGATGTGCCAGCATAATGCTCACTGCCTCTTTACTGACAGACAAAGTGCTTGTAAGGATTTAATGGAATATCTTAATGCATCATGTTTTGTCAAACTAAATTACATGTCATACTCTTGAACGGATTTTTAACTGTAATACCTTAGAAGGGAAGTCAAGTTATTGATAAATAGAAAGGACATACTGTGCTTAAAATTAAAAAAATAAAGATAAAAGTGATGTATAGAAAGCTGAATACACACACCTAAGTGAATTTAGGGGGTACTCTTTTTTTTTTTTTTTTTTTTTTTTACTTTCTTCAGGAAAAAGACAGCAATCTATACTGTAATCTCAAAAGATAGGTACAGACAGGACACAGCTTTTGTCTTTTTACAGAAATAGACTATCATTAATACCATCCATGCCAAAATTCATCATCATCAGCTGTCCAGCCAGGTAGAAGCAGCAGCAGTCATTCTTTCCAAGAACGGCTCCTACAGTTAGGGGACACAAGACATTCCCTTGTTCCTTTTATACTAGTTGCAAATAATTTTTTTTTTTTTTTTTGTAATTATGACAGGCCTTGAGCTGACTGTTGTTTATTTGTAGGTACTCTTATGAGGAAAATGAAGGACCTCCTACTTGTGCTTGATATGGTCTTCATTCTTCCGTTTTATTTCCAGGAGAGCTTGACCATGCTCTTGAACAGTGGCAAATTCTGTTGTAAAGGCTGTGTTTCAAAGTCCTCTGTTTAGTATACTCGGGCATCATGTTGCATCATCTGACAAGCTACTGGGGGAATGTAAGGAACAGAAATCCTGGGGGTATGCCTGGGTCTTCGATTACTAATAGGCATTACTAAAGTAGGTATTTCCAGTTGGTAGGTATTTCCAGAACAGTTTGCACAGTGTCGAACGCTCACTCTCGGTAAAGTGAACATACTTCACCTGAAAGTAAAGTTTTTCCCTCTCTTGAACTGGGTTCCGTCACACTATGAAGAATAAGAAGCAGGTAATCTGTGGAGCCCAGCAGACTTGCCTGTCTGCTTGCTGTAGTCAGCGATGATAGGGAAATGTGAGCGTGGGTGAATGAATGACTGTGTACTAGACCTATTTGAAAAGAAAATAGAGAACAATAGGAAATACTCCTTGTATTTGCATATTTGTTTCATTTTAAGAGCCAACTGTAACTGAAGTACATTTATAACAAATGGAGTCAAAATAGGATTAATACGGTTCTAAGTAATGTATTGCTCTAACATATACCTGTTTAAGCTACTGGACGTTTCTTGGGGAAAAGGCAAGTAATGCAGGAAGGAGCCTCAGGAGGAAGACTTTCAGTGGGACATACATGTGTACCTCACCTACTGCTGTGGCGTGTCTTTCATGCTCAGCAATCCCACAGAGTTCAGTGGAGTTTGGGGAACTCCATTATGAAGATAAAATCAGGGAATGAAAAGATTGATCAAAGTCTATGTTGAAGCCTAGGAGATGTGAATTGCTGCAGGAAAATTTGGGCTAGTTACTTGAGTTCAGATGTACTGGATTCCACAGTGACTCAAAAATAATACTCAAAAGCTAAATCTGAAATCCCAACGTGCTGAACCTTTAGCAACATCCATGGACTTAACTGGAGCATTCAAAAATGAGTAGCTTGGTAGATCAGTTCAATTTTAAAGCAACATAAATAAGGATTAAGGTACAAAACCTTCCTGTCTCTAAGCTGGGATTCTCAAGCGGCTTTATGAAACTCAGAATATGCATAGGAACTCTCTTTTATCATAAGCATATTTCCCTTAGGGCGTGTTTTCTGTAGGATCTCTAGAAACAGTTCTATTTTTAGGTGTGTTATTTAAAATGTTATACTGATGGCACATCTAAGCATTGCTATAAACCTCTCAAAATGCTTTAATAAGAATGATTTTAAAGCATTTTTCTGGCATAGTTGCAGCTAGAAATAACTGAAATAAGAAGCCATTAAGAAGCTAGTCACACTTCTTTAAAATTGATACTAAGCTGTTCATAACACATTCCGAACAAAATAACATTTTTTATTTGTTCATTAGAGAATGTGCCTTAAGGAGAATGGATTTTATTGCAGTAAACTAAAATAGTTATGCACAGAATAAACACATGACAAAACAAGGAGGTAGAGGAAGAATCTTAAAGACCTATATACCATAGAGTGTGAACCGCAGTTGAAATAACATGACTGGCTTAGCTGTTGGCCACATGAAAATCTGAGTAGGAACCTGTACTTACAAATGTCTTGGTGATGTGTGGGACTCTGACAGAAATGGAAGTACTGGATTACAAGAAAATGAATATTTGACATGCATTTCCTAGTTATCGTCTATAGTTGTCTTTCAGTTCTTTCCTCCCTGATGCCTGTTATCAGTAGTAATGCAGACATGACTGCTCGGCACTGACACGCTGCTCTACACGAGGTGCGTGTCTATTAAGACTGGATACACAAAACAAGACAAGCAGCGGCTCTCTCTGCCTGTCTTGGTGTCATTGCAGGAATGATGTGACACCATTGTGCACCGCAAGTGCTGCGAATTTAAAACTGAAATTCAGATATATCAAGGTGCTTTACTGAATTCGGATGGCGGGTGCTGCTGCCTGAACAGATCCTGCGATGGCCGGTAATATGTGTTTGTTCATGTGCTCTTCTCTTCCCCTTGCCTGGTTAGCCGCTTGCATTGCCCTTCTCTCCAGCCTCGGGCCCTGCATTTCTGCCGGCCGTGCCTTTGGGGAAGTCGGTGATTGCTCAGCCCAACCCACACGTAGCCCATACATCTCTCCCCATCCTCGGCCCTTAGCAATGTTTAGTAATAGTGACTGACTGTTTACTTTTGCATGGACATAGGATTATAACACACAGGCTTTAGGAACGCCCCCAAAATCATTTTATGTCCTAGCCAGCACAGGAATGTAAGACTACGCTGGCCAAATTAGCGGCATGTGTTGCAGAAGGGTGCTAGTAGGAGGTAGGGCTTTACCACAGGAGTGCTCCCCGCGACAAGTCTGGGCACCGGAACGGTGGTGACTGATCCTGAAGGTGTTCTCAGAAAGTGAACTGCACAGTGCACGCTATCCACAGCACAGAGAAGTTTTGGTGTTGGCGCATCCTCCCGAGTGGTACAACGTACTGCATGAGGTGCTGTTTGCTCTGCCAGAGAATCCTAATTACTCCCCTGTTCCTTGCCATGCCATGGAGTGACCAGGTGTAAAGCCCCCAACTGTGCTGGCTTTTGCTTGTTTCCCCAGGCTCTGAAGGACTCTTACATTTCGATCTCATTACAGGCATCCACCAAAAGCTAGTAAATCCTTCAAAAGTCTATAAAGTGGAAAGTTGTATTTTATTTGTGCCAATTGCAAAGTGGTAGAGCTTTCCTTCATTTCCCTTCCCAGGCTCAGAGGTTACACTTCACTTTGACAAAGCATTTACTGCAGTATTTGGTTTCCTTTCAAACGCAGCATCAGTTTAGACCCAGAGCAGGTACTGACAGCCACTCATACCACGCTGCATCATGTGGGACATGGTGCAGCAACCGTCCTGCTGTTTCTCTGCTCTAATAAATGAGGAACCGGTGGGTAAATTAGAGCTTGTGGTGCATGATCACGGACATTGTAAGTGGCTGCACCGCAGTTGTCTTAGCAACAGCCACATCCCACAAGCTAAAGAACAGCTTCTTAACTCACAAGCGGATAAAGAGACATTGATGCTTTGTCTCCACATGTAAAAATACATGCACATTGTATTAAGTGTTCCCCTCACCATTAGAAATAATTTATGGGGAAAACCTGTGATAAATATACATTTTTCTCTTACGTGACCAGCTGCATTCTTGCATGCACCATGAGCCACTGTAACCAGGAGGACATGAGTGCAGTAAACCTGCAAAAAGCAAAATGCACTTACGTTATTCTGTCTGACCAGGGATGGATTCCGTATATATGAAAAAAAATCTTGCCAGAAACTTGATGAATTGCCACAGAGGGAGCTTGTCAGGATTGGCCTCATCCATGGAGGGCTGGTACAGAGGGGGAGACTCCCCTAACTCTGCTGGCTTTGTATCAGAGCTGTGTGTATCAAATGAGCTTCTAGAATCCATTCCCTGTGAGTGAGACCCATTGAAAGGAAATAATTGATACTAGTACCAAAACTTGAATTACTCAATTGCTTTTCTAAGGGATGTTTTTAAATACGTTGATTGCGTGAGGCTAGCAGTATGAATTGGGCTTGGGGGCTGTGTAACTGTGCCTGATACAGCTTTGTGATACAGCGATGTCTGTTTGCTGTGCTTTTATCCTGCGCTGAAAGGACAGTGATTACTCTATCATGATTGGATAATTTTCAAAGATTTTACTGGGGATTATTAGTTTTACTGCTCTAATAAACATATAATTAAACAATGCCTCCGTATTATTGGATCCTAGTCTGCTTTGTACACAACGGATTTACAGCGTGTCAGTAAATATTGAAACTGTGATGCGGTAATTAAGATTTACATAAACCTTCTCTGGGAGGAGGATGAGAGATTTTTGCTGTGAGACTGAGCTGAAGTGTCGCAGTGGTAGGAAAATGTCTGAATGTGAGGAGGAAACACGGGCTAGTTCATACCTTTCTCCCCCAAGTTATCTAGTTTTGTTCAAGATTTCAATTTTATATATAGCACGGTCTGCACTTTGAGGGAACAGCAGTCCTTCTCAAAGTCTAGGACAGCATTCCCTGACATAAACCAAGGCAAACGAACAATCTAATCTGCAATCTGAGAGATAACTTTGAAGCAGCAGAAGGTATTTGGGAGCTCCCTTGCTCTGCTGTTAGGGCTCTGTTCAGTTTGGCATGCTCTGGATTGCCAAATGCGTCCCACCAAAGGACTTGAGCTGAGATGTTCAGAGCTGGCATTTATTAAAAGCACAGCAAACTTCACTAGAAGTGGTAAAACTTTTTCAGGAGGGGAAAAAAAAATCCTAAAAGATACTATCTTATCAATCAAACAAATTGCAGTTCAGATACCATATTTTATGAAAGTTTTGTGAAACTTGCTCATAAAAAACGCAGCTCTTGACAGAGCTAATATGCTTAGGTTAGTTTGGTTTAAGTACAATCAGCCTTGGCCGGTGCACACCCCGTCAGCTTGCTTAGTTGGGGAGAGCAACGCAGTGGTACACTGGGTATGTGCATGTTGCGGTTTCGTTTCGATTAGGTGATTATTTAACTTGATGTAACATGATGTAAGCTGTTCCTGAAAAAGATCAGAAAAATGGGTCCCAGGGATATAAAATGATGAAGACGACCTTTATCAGCGTATCATTTATCTTAAGTTGTAATGCTGTCCCCTGCTGAGGCTGCGTGGGGGAATGTCTGAACTCTGCTGAGCGTTGGAGGGAGTGGGATTCAACGGTGCGGCATTGATTCCCGTGGTGGACAACCCTAACGAGGCTGAAGGGGCCTAAGTAACGATGGGAGTAGGGCAGAAGGAAGCCGTTAGTTATGTGCTTCCAGGCAGAACGCTGACAGCAAGCAGCTGCACAGTATTTATACTCGCCAAACCGGACTGAGTACCCTGTGCAATATTTCCTGCACCTGTCACTGCGTGCGTGGTGCCTGCAGTTGTTTGTTTTAAAATCTTAGTTTTATGTGGAGAAAAGAGTTATACAAGTGTACTGTGTGTGTCTATGTGTGTTTTCCTGCCTCTAGTAACCGTTGAACCCATCAGGCAGTATCAAGCAAAAAGAGTAGAAGGGGTCTCAGCAGTAATTACACTCTTACCAGCCCCACGGAAACGGGCAGCTCAGTAAAAACCCCTGCAAATGCCTGCACAAAGGGGAGGTGGCACTGGGAGCCCTCACGCCAGCTACCGGGCACCAATTTGCAAAGCAGAAAGACTTAATAAAAGCCCCAACTCTTCGCAAAGCTTCAGCCTGAGCAGCTCAGTTCTTCAGTCAACCATGACACACAAATCTGGAGGATACCAGGGGTTCGTTAATCCTGGTGCTCACAAAACCGCTCTCCATATGACCGCTGTTAACTAGGACCAGTCGGAACAGGGACCACTACTTAGAGACTGTGACTGCAGCACCTATTCTGTGCTCAAGGAGATGATACTGCTTTGATTTAAATATTGCCTTTAGAGTTTTTTTTGGTTTGGGTTTTGTTTTTGTGTTTTTTTTTGTGTTTTTTGTTTTTTTTTTTTTTTAAAAAACAGAGAGATACACGCTAGGAACCTTTAATTTACCTTTGGAATCAGATAATATCCAGAAAAATACCATTCCCAATATGCCAGGTCTGAACTATGTTGTCTCAATGATCCCTTAGTGCAGCTCACATGAGTGAGATCCGTAACTGTTTGTCAGGCTTTCCAGAACCAGGAATCTAAGATTAGGTTTTGAAAGGATGGCTGCTAGTTATTGCATGCAGCGTAGTTATTTTCCTTTGGTTAATAGACAGGTATGCTCTTGTTTCTGAAGTACTACCTCTCGCTGATAGCCTGTTCATTATCAAACATCTGAAACAGAAATGAGTCTGGTGGGAGGAAAATGAAAGTTAGAGTAAATATTAAGGAAAATTAGACAGCACTTACAGTTATGTACTTTTGATTTCTGAATTGTGCTGTGGTAACATCTACCCAATGAACCAGCCTTTTTCCTAAGGTAATTTGCATTCTCCCTCAAACATTAGCATCAGCATTATAAGATAATTTAACTCTTATTTTTGTCAAATTGCAGTGCTTTAAAAATTATTTTATAGGTAGTGCTTTTTAAAGTCCAGAGAACAAATTATGTAATTATTACATTATGCTAAAAATGTGAGTTTTATACTAATTATACTATAGATTCAGTCCCTGAAATTTTGCCATAGTTCATTCTATAATACTGCTCTCCTGGGAATTGAATCATTTGGCACCTGATTGCACTAATTACCGTTGAACTTTAGAACCTTTAATGCAGTGAAAATTCAAATATTTAACATGCACTGATATTTGCAGGATGAAAAGGTGGAATTTACACGGAAATATGATATCCAATTTCTTTCTGTAATAATGCCAATAACTTAGAGTTAACTCTTATTAATATTTATTACAGTAGTAAATGTAAGGAGTTGACATTATAATGTTATGATTATGATCAATAATACCTTGGCCCTAGGTGAGTTTTTCTGCTCTCGTTCATTCTTTGTGTAACTTGATATGGGAGGGAAGGAAGAAGCAATCAACTAATGAACCAGTTTATAAATATCCAATACACATGCTGACCTGTTGAAAGAGTTGTGAAAGGGAGATTATTGTAATGTCTAAATACAGGCAACAGTTTCCATCCCTATCAACAGTACAGAGAGCTATCTTCTATTCCCTAATTCCTAACAAGAATGAAAGAAAATCTTCTGACGCTTAATGGCATGCAAAACTATGAACTTCCTAATCAGTGTGGTGTTTTCATCCATTTTATTTATGTAGGAAATATATTAGATGTCTTTACACTAAATCATTTTTTATTCAGCTGCCATCTCCCCATTTACCTTTTGATGTATGCCTGGGAAGCGTTATTTTGCTTTATGAGCCTCATTTAGGAGAAAATTCTGTTAGAGGCCAAAGCAGGCACTTGCTCGCAGGAAAAGAACCAGAGAGGAATTTGGGTTCCTTGCTCAGAAATGCAGAGAATGACATTCCCAAGTATCTCATCTCTAACTGGTGGTTTAGGTAAACTTTTTCAGACCCATTTTAGTTATTCTTGCCAACATGTCACTGAAATTGCTTTTTTACTCGGCCTTCTGAGTGTCACTTAGTGTTCCAGATCCCTTAATTCTCAATGAAAACAGTCTAAATACTGTTGTCTCTCATGAGCACATCTTTGAATATTAATTCTCTCTCTAGCACACATAAATGCCATCTTCTGTGTATTTTGAGTTTTTTGTGAAGTCTCTAATATGTTACCAGGGATGATATCTATCTTGATAGATTTCTGGTTTAATCATCTGCATTAGCTATTTGCAGGAGGCTCGACTGCTATGTTTTTTTCCAAACTTTACTTCTGTTTGTACTTGGCGTTGACCTTGTCTTATTAAATCACTGCAATGGTCCCAGATCTTATCTGTATATTGCATGAATAATTTTAGCGGGTCATCATTTTCTGACAAAGCAGCCTGTGTAATTTGTGAAGATTTGCTTGTCGCATAAACCTAAACTTGTCTGTTCCCAGAATTGCTGGCATCAGCACTACCTCTAGGTAAAACCATGAAAACTTTATTTTTTTCCTCGTAAAAAAATCATTTGGTATTTATACTAGCATCGTTGCTTCAAAGACATCTACCACTTTGAAGCTAATTCAGGTATTCAGCTAATTCAGCGTGAGTAATAGCTGATCCATTTTAATGATCCACGTCTTTCAGGTGACTGTTTCATTGAAAGATTTGCTGATCCTAAATCTGTGTGCTGCTCCTGTTCTGCCGTCTCTTTTACACTGGTTACTTGACTGCGGCTGGACCAGCCAAATGTGACCTGGATGTGCGGTGCCACGCGTTGTCTGCTGTCACTGTGACCTTGGTGGGGACAGCTAACTTTCCAGAACCTCAGTTCCCCACTACCGAATGAGGATAATGGCTCTTTGTCACCTCATGGAGGTGAAAGTGGCATCTTGGAGGTTGTGAGGGACTTGGGTGTTGTGCCACAGTGATGACGACCAGGTAGGAAGAGATCTTTTTCAGCAGGAATTAGAGAAAAATATTCTCTTGCATCCATACATGGGAAGATGTCCTGAATGTATCCCAGTTACTGATGCCTTCTGTCTCCTGAACAAGCAATGGTGGAATTAAAACTGGGCAGAAGGTGCCATCAGTCCTTACCTTGAGACCCCTGAGCCCGAGAGAAAACCTACTATAGCCCCTGTGCAGGAGAGGAACAGGGCTGGACAGCATTTCTGGTTCTGAGTACACCTAAGTAAGACCTTCTACCGAAGAAAAGTCCTTTACCCGGGCATGTGCTCAGTAAGTATTTATTGCAACATTCCAAATACATATAAGTAATTGCTAATGCAGCATAGATGCTGCTGACACAGTGCTGCTTCTGGAATAGATCTTCAAGAGAAAAGTCAACAGAAAACTGATGAGATTTAATGAGTGAGCTGTGCCAGACACATACTGTAAAACTGTTTGCCTACTGTGCCTGTATAGCTTTATCCTAATCACTTCTTCACCAAAAATATTCATAAATATGCTCTTCCCACATTACAAATAATAGTATGCATTCACATAAAGACTAAGGAAATAAGGCATGAAAAGTCCTTCAGCTGCCAAGGACAGTTGTTTTGACTTTTAAGCAATTCCTTAAGAAATATTTGTGCTGCTTCACAATAAAAAAGCATTAGTTGAACAGCTAATCAAACAGGTATCCTGCGCCAGCCTCTGTGCTGGGGGATGCTGCAGAGGAGCCGGAGGCCATGGCCCCAAGGGAACCACAGGGCACTTGTCACCAGTGGTATCACCACCACTCTCTTACTGTTGCTTAACCTTGAATTTTTGCAAGACTTCTGTTTTTAGCACTGTTGGTAAGGAGAAAAATGCTAAATCTTAGGTATTTTTTAATGTATCTAAGCTTCAAATTTGTCCTTTAAGCATGCTAACTACATATTACTGACTTTCTGCCGTCTCCTGACAAACTGGAGGGTCTGCCTGCAGTTGCTCATACACTTCATGCTCTGTCACTTTGTTCTGCTTTGACTTCCCCAAGCTAGGCTAATTGGATGGCTCTGAAGAATGCGGGGAGTATTTTGGCTTTTGAAAATGTTCTCCTTTTCAGGCTGCTTTCCAACCTTTTCTCCCCTGCTTAATGACCCATTCAAAAAAATTTCCAATGAAATTCTTAGACTAGATTTACATAAGATCATTAGAGTATTCCAACTCCTTTACTTTAAAATATTCATGGCAGTCTCACATTGCTGGCTTCACAGAACCAATTTCAGGCAAAACTCCCATCAGCTTCACTGAATAAGGACGGCAGGGTAGAGCTCTAATTGTCAAAAGCTCAAAAGCTTCAGCTTTGGTAGCCATGCTCTGTGTCAAGTACCAATTGAGACAGTGCTTCATTGCGCATTCCACTCGCTCGGCGGAGTTGGGGAGAGGCAGGTTAGATGCTTTTTATTGTCCCCAGTCTTTGAAAACAAATTGCAAGGACTTGCTGACTTAAATCTCAGCCTATGAAGACTTTTCTGTATGTCATCTGTGGGTAAAACTTCACTGGGTTTGCAGCTTGAAAATGAAGGCAGTCTGTGCATCATTAGATTAAACATTCTGTGCGGTTTTGTAGCTTGCTGCTCTATGACAATGCTTGCTTTGGACAATTTTAGAATGGCAAGAGATGCTGTCCTGTGAAAGGGTGGCTTGATTTGTCCACAAAATCGGTAGGAAATCTTTATAAATGAGGTGCCTCTTAGCTTAAGTAGAGAAGCTCTTTTCAGCATCAGTATAGTATAAATGGTTTATTCGGGAAGCAGTAGTGGGGATGTCATCTCAGCGCCCAGACCGGCCCTGGGCTTGGAAGCCTCACGCAAGGGTCAGAGCAGCAGCAGAATGCTTTGAATGCTCTGCATTTGCCAATAAACTTTGCGTTGAGCTGCTTTGCTCTACAGTAGAGTAGAGCCCCTGCCAGAGCCTGTGCCCAGCCAGCCCAGAGCCAAAAATGCTGTGCAGTCCTTCCTATTCTGCTGTTCCTGCCTTAACGAGCAACCCAAGATGCAAAGAAAAGTCTCTGGAGAGCAGTACGATGTAAAATGTCCCACCATCTTAAAGATTTATTACTGAAGCAACTGCGCTTGGATATATTTTTTAAAATGGAAGTTAATAATTTAAGGCTGTTTAAAATATATGAATGTAACTCTAAATTAATCAGGTTTTTGTGTACATTGCTTGGCAAATAAAATATGTCTCAAGGGGGTTTGTTTTGTTAACAAAACTCACCTCCCCTTTCTTTTTTTTTTACCACAGAAGCAACTTTTGAAAAGGCTTTTAATAACATTTCCATAAAATGGAAGCCTGCCCATGGTCCTGCCTCCAGACCCACGCCTTTCAAAGCAAACAGACGCTGTTGGCCCACAAGGGCAGAGGAAGGAGAGATCTGTCCCAGCAATTGCCTGGGACAGAGGGAGGGTGTTTGGGGAAGGCGCTGGTGGGGGCAGCCGCCAAAAGGGTCTCCTTGTGGGGACGAGCAACCACCTTGGAACAGGCAGCTTGGGAAACGAGCGCCATTTTATTTGTGCATAGCGTTTGTGGCTTTTCCTAGGCAAGTGTCCTGTATTCTCTGCCCTAGAGAGCTGGCAAAACGTATTTTAATGTCTGTGGTAATGGGTGATACCTTGATAAGAGATTGGTCGGTCAGAAGCTCGGTTTCTCAAGTTTACTCCTGTCTGGTCTTTAATGGTGTGAACATTCAGGCCTAGCCGTATGAGGTCCATGGAGCGCAGGCTCCCGCTCTCAGACTCACACGCTACAACAGTTTCCCCGTTGCGGAAAGAATTAAATACCCGTTGAGTCCGAAAGCGTGTGGCTGACGGGGGTGTGCAAAATTCAGACTGCACCTCCCGTTGTGTGTGATTCGGTGCAAGGAGGGGGTCTCAGGCCGCCTGCACCCAAAGCCAGTGCCGCACCTCAGGCCACAGAGTCTCCTTGGCCCGCTCTTCTCCTAACGTTCTCATCTAGGGCGGGACAAAAAAAAGTGTTTTTTCCAGTGTTTTTCTGTCAGGAGGGAAAGCAGCAGCTTACCTACTCTAGTTCTACCTCCTCTGGTCACAGAGATTAGAAAAAAACTTGGCTAAAACCTTAAAATTGATTTAAGGTGTAAAACCTTACATTTGATTTGTCTTCACTGGAAATGACGAGGAGGCCTAGCTTTACCTCTTCATTTGCTTCATAAATCATTATGGATTTAAATGTGTTAATATCTACCACGTTTATATTTCTGTGCAGAGCTGGTGAGCTCTGGAGCACATGCCTGTGGCTGCCACCAGCAGCCGGAGCTGGCGGGGACGGCACCCTCCGCTTTTGTTCCTGGTAATCCTGTCTGTGGTTCCTCATGGTTTTTTCTGCGCGAGTGAAGAGCAGCAGGATGAAAATACAGTTTTACACTCTTGATAAATTGTTCTAACTGTTTCTCGTCTTCGTGGATTAAGCAGTGAGATTGCAATGAATTCAGCTGCTCTCAAAGACAGCCTCATGCTGAGAGGTATCCGTTCCGTTTTATCCCAGCAACTCAAAGACCGGTGTATTTTTATACAACCTTAAACTTAATTTTCCCTCTGTCTGGTATTTGGACTCATTCCTTATCATAGTTTTAAAGATATTATTCAACAACCTCCACATTTTGCATATTGCGGTGGTGTTTGGAAATCGGGCAGAATGTGTAGGATAGGAAACTGCTCAAACCATGGGTACCACCAAGGATTAAAAAAGCTAAATTTTATTGATTTGCCTCTGTTTTACAGTGATCATAGTTCTGCTTCTATAGTTAATTAAAGGTAACAATTCGGGACTTTAGAAATTAGTTCTGGTAAGTTATGAGGTGCTCTTATTTAGCTGCATATTTTTGATAGTATCTGCTGAGTGAGGTTATTGGATCGGTTGAGTGCAAGAGTCACTATGAATGACAATGTAGAAGAGGTATTTCTGATGCTATCTGCATATACTCTGGTATTTTGGTGAAGGCAAAAATGAGCTTATCTATAGATTACTAGGAAGGAAATGATTAACTGTCAATCACATGACTTGGTTAATGCTGGGACACCCAACGTGCTGTTACTGTTTGCACAAGGCCTGACGTATTATTGATTTATTTAGCATTTTGATATTAGCAAATAGGTATGTCTAAAAGAAGCTGTCCAAAATATAAACCTAGAACACAGAGGTTTGTATAGATGACACAGGACAGGCCAATGTTCTCGGCTAACAGAGCATGCCTGACTGCCATTGCATAGCTGAAATGAAACCACATGGCAGGGTCGGGGTTTTAAAACAAATAAACGAATAACCCCCTTTCAAAACAAATATTTTGTGGTATCAAGCCAGAAGGAACATTTCCTTGTAAAGCTGGTTAACTTGTACAATGTGCCCCGCACTCTGAAAAACGCACAACCAATTCTTTGTATCAAACTGTGTTTGATAAGTGGAGCAGTAATATTTGGCATTATTTGGTAATTTGCCCATTTTAGCACTAGAAGTTACACCTATTTACAGAACTTAAACAGTGAGTTATTAGAAGACAAACATCCATCTGGGAGCACAGTGGAAAAAACAAAGCGATGCATTTAAAATATGAATTCATTCTAAGCCAAGTGTGACAAACAACAATTGCCAACATCTCATCCTCTCTTGTAGCACTTGTAAACTCTAATCACATCTGTTGTATTAGTATTTGTAGTAACTATGCTTGTGATAAACGATCACATCAAATTTTAATAGCTTGCCTAACGTTCACGAGAATGATTGCATAATAAGGTTACCTTCTCTTGAATTTATTGTGTGAAAAATGTTGCATGCAGTGTACTGACAAAAGTCCCCTTCCCATCAGAAGAACAACTTCCACAACAGCGACTTTGCAGCAACAACAGAATGGTGAAGCAGCAAGCAGGAGAAACAAAGCTTCCCAGGAAAATCTGCCTTGTGAAGGAGGTAGGGGCTGTGAGCATGGTGTATTCGAGTGTGCTTCAGAGGCATAGCTTATTTATAACTTTTTACTACAGCTCAGTTTACACAGTATATGTCAAAAGCAAAGTAAAAGATAATAGCAAAACCAAATCAGGAGAATAACAATAAAAGTAATGGCTCCTGATCTTCTGTATGCTCAAATCACCGCCTCTTACACCGTCAGAAACATTTTTGCAGTATATATACTCTCTATACAATTAACGCCTCCTTTTTTTTTTTTTTTTTACATGAAATCATACCTAAAATATATCACAGGACCAAAATATCTGCAAGAAGTTACTTGGATTTAGTAAGCTCTTTCATGTATCTTTAACAAAAGCAGCGAGACGTTCCTCCCTGCGAAGCGAGGCTCTGCCTGTGCCGAGCACAGACGCGGGGACTGCACAGGACACATCAGAGTGTGCCCATCACATAAGAGAATGTGGCTGCTGCCATATGCTCTCCAGCTTCACCACCTTATGCATTTCACTTCCAAAGAATATTTTCTGTAACGAACAAAAATGCACAACCACATTCCCTAGGTCTTCCAAATTTCATTCTTTGTGGGCAATTTTATCCCTTGTCAGAGACTCTGATAATCTGAAAAAAGGCCCATTAGGACTTGTCTTGTAGCCAGGCTGGTGGCTGGGGTGAGAACTTCCCTAGCACATTTCCCTACCTAGCAGCACAGACTGCTTCAGAGCATCTTGCTCTACCCGTAGTGCAGGGAAAATGGACAAGGATAGCTGTGTGCACTCAGTGGATCAGATTCGGATCGCTGTTACAACAGTTTATATCTAGTTATTTATACTGGTCTAAAAGAGATCACAATCTGGTGGTTTGTATGCTATGCGGTATTAGGAGAAACTGGATTACCAAGTAATTTGGGTCCTGGTATCTTTGTCACAGAGAATCTGTACAAATGGTGTGTTTATAGTCTATCAGTTCAGTCGTGTGTTATTTAGGGGCTACAGTAATGCTATAACAAAGGATAAGAGCAAAGATCAATAGCTGATGCTTGAACCCTGAGTTGTACCCACTTCATAATCCTGGAAATATTTGCTTCTTTGTGGTTTTACATGCAGAAAAAACAGTCAAGCTAGCACTTGGGTTGAGAAATGCTCAGGTAGAAAGAAAAGGAGATCATCCTGGGTTTCCTGGGCTTCTGAAGCATGCTCTAAAAATTGCTGGGAAAAGTCAATGTCACATCTTTCTGTTGTAGCTCAAATATAATATCTAACTACAACATAAAAGACAAAGTTATATTTATGATGCAGATTCTTCAAACATATACCTAGTTCAAGACATTAAAATGGTGTGAAAACTGTTAAGGCAGGACTAATTTAGAGGCCACGCTGAAGCAAGGAGACACCCTGCAAGGACCAAAGGGCCACCCAGCAGGACATTCACGGTGGCAAATCCTTGTGCGTGGCTGTTAGCTGCTGGTGCCAGTCCCAGGGCTGTGGGGCTGCATCCAGCCCGTGTCCAGAGACACCGCAATGTGCGGCGCCACTGCTGTGCCCTGGCAGTCGAGCAAATTAAGGAGGTGTATCCTTTATCAACCTGCTGATTAAATCCATTCACCTCTAATACATTAAGGGACAAAAGACCTCTACCTCTTTAAAGTTTGGTTTGTGAATGTGTGTGTGCATATTCAAATTGCAGAGACAGACATGGCTTTCAGGGTCATGTATAGAATATGTTATAGCAAATTGCATAGCCCGCTGGTAAGTATGTTTATCATCAGTTTCCCTGGGGCCCCACTCATCTCTTAAGGACTTTTTTTGACTTTCCAAACCACTGAACTGCTCTGACTAACCAACCTTATTTAAATTAACCTGACAGATGTGAAAAATTCCTCCTTTTTGCAGCCCCCAAACCAACTCAGTTCTGCAGCAGCAACTTCTTTATACATTTTAAATGCAATGAAAAACCACTTATATCTTAGAATAGGGCAGGCTGGCAAACCTGATGTCCTCAGGGTGATTCATAGAGTCACAGAATGGTTTGGGTTGGAAGGGATCTTAAAGCCTATCCAGTGCCACCCCCTGCCCTGGGCAGGGACACCTCCCACCAGACCAGGCTGCTCCAAGCCCCATCCAACCTGGCCTTGAACACCTCCAGGGATGGGGCAGCCACAGTTTCTCTGGGAAACCTGGGTCAGGGGCTCACTGCCCTCACAGCAAACAATTTCTTCCTGATATCTCATCTAAATCTCCCCTCTTCCAGTGTAAAACCGTTCCCCCTCATCCTGTGGCTCCCCTCCCTGATCCAGA
Organism: Chroicocephalus ridibundus; assembly: GCF_963924245.1. NCBI lineage: Eukaryota > Metazoa > Chordata > Aves > Charadriiformes > Laridae > Chroicocephalus > Chroicocephalus ridibundus. The sequence goes on along the minus strand of NC_086287.1, from coordinate 84,434,681 downwards.
ATCCCTCCCCAGCTTTCCTGGAGCTGCTTTAGGGACTGGAAGGGGCTCTAAGGTCTCCCCAGGGCCTTCTCTTCTCCAGGCTGAACCCCCCCAACTCTCTCAGCCTGTCCTCACAGCAGAGGGGCTCCAGCCTCTGAGCATCTTCCCATCCCTTCGGCATGCCCACACTGAGCCTAGCAAAAGCCTGGCTTTGGCCAGGTTGGTTTGTTCACCTCAGCTCCAGACTGGCACACGGAGGGCCAGGCCAGGGATGTTCTCTGCAGACTAGCGCATTGGCACGCAGCCTGATGGGCTGCCAGTTTTGGGGCACAATAGAGTAACTTGCAATTGCTGGCTCTGCTGATCCAGCTGCAGGGCGGGTGCGAGGGTGGGGAGTGCAGAGACATCCCAAGGCTGGGATTGCTTTCCGGGTGGGGAGCTCAGATGGAAAGGGACCAGATGCACTCTAGGGGGAATGTTGGAGGCTTAACCAAAAGAGGCTAATGCTGTGGTAGGTCTAAGAAGGAGAGGAAGGCACGTGGAAATTATCTGAAGAGGGAGGCAATGGCCTGATATCAATAGGTTGAAATCTTCAGTGGCTTACATGCTCATTTGATGTGTGTGTCCCTGTGCCCCATGGCTGGGCTTGCCATGGAGGAGAGCAGCATTCTATTGCTAGCAGCCAGTAGCAGCTGGTTCGGTGATGCCAAAAATCCCAGAATTAACCTCTGTTGTGTTACCTATCAGCTGGCTTCTTATTTAAATTCCATGTGCTGCCCGTAGAGGAGCTTGTTGCAGTGGGCAGGAGAAGCACGGGTGGTGAGCCCAGCGCCGCAGGCTCTGGCTCGGGGAGGGAGCCTGGCGCTGCCCCCTCACCAGGCTGGCAGCTTCCCCGGCAGCGCCCGGCTGGGGAATCCGCAGGTGGGCTCATTATGTCGGTGGCAGTTGGGAGTGCCGGCACGGGGCCAGGTGGCACCAGCTCTGTTTTCTTTGGAAAGGGATGTGAAATGATTGATCAGCACTGAAAGCATTTGCGGACACTTCAGGATCGCTCGTTTCTTTGTTGCGTGTCTCCCATTCTTGGGAGCGCAGTCCTGTTAATTGAGTTACGTCGTGCTTGTTTGTACAGGAATCGAGAGTGCCTGAACAAAACCCTTCATACTCCTGCTTTGGCGTCCTCCGCAGATGGACTGAGGGAGGATTGTGATGCACAAGCATTAGGACTAAAACCACGAAGAGACCACATGCTATCAGCAGTAGCATCAGTCAGTTGATAAGGATTTTACATAATTGACTGTCCTGCTAGTTGTCTGATCTGAGTTTTTCAGTGCCCTAAGCTTGGACTGACCCTCAGGTTTTCGACTTAGAAATGCAAAGAAATTGTCTTCGCTGGGAGTAAAGGGTCATACGTGAGTACCTCTAAACAAGGAGAACAAAAGGCAAATCTCTAACAGCAGCACTATCCCTTTACTAGCAACAACGCCACTTCTTCAGCAGAATATACACCTGATTTCAGCTGGTTAAAAAGAAACCAAAAAAGGAAATGTTCACTTAGCAAAATTGCCTCTTCCCCTCTCCCCAACTAATTTTTTAAACCCAGTGGATCATTTATTTTGAAATTTAAAAAAAATAAATAAAAATCATCACCCCAACTAGATTTTCCCAGCATGGAAAATTTTAAAGAATAGGTTCTCAGTTTAGCAGCTAAAGTACAAGATGTTATAAGGCAGTGCCAGGTAACTGCAGTGACATGGTGCTCATCTTCACTTATTCCTCAGTCTTACAGAAGACCAGGTGCCAAAAACTCTCTTCATGAAAAATAATCTGATTATCATAGATAACTGGTTCAAGATGGAGAATTTGGGGACCTAGTTGCTTTAGTTACCCATATGGTTCAAGAAAAAATCGTCCCTGTATAATCAGAAAATAGTTACAAATAAAAATTAAGGGAAAAAAAAAAGAAAGAAAAGAAGGCGTTGTGCTGTGCTAGCGGTGTAAAACTGGGATTGTGGGGTTCTTGATGCTATTTTTTATTTCCCACAGATTTTCTGTATAAAGTGGCCAAATGACTGAGTATCGCTTCCTTCATTGGTAACATGGGGACACTCGCAGCATGTTTGGAGGCTAAATTCATATTTGCGAAGCACTTTGAGACTCTCAGATTGAAAGTCCTGTTAGCACATAGTACTGATATTAATTTTTAAATCGTAATTGGGCTCTGTGGATGTCTCACAGCTGGCACCTGCAAACCCAGGGATTTTTGGATGGCTCGCCCCTCAAATAGAGCTTGCTTGACAGAATAGGAAGTTTTAAAGTTGATTATTTGGCAAGGGTGGGCTTTGGAGATATGCTCATTGACTGAGAACGGATTTTGGGTCAGTGAATTTAGAGTAAAACTTCCAAAAGATTCTAGAGGTTTGGGATATCACCATGTAACTGGGGTGGATACACGTGAAGTCCCTCAGCATAGTCCAAATCTGCGCTGATGTGAGGGAGGTTCTTTGTGCTCGTGCAGTACTGCCCTGAGCCCATCTGTTCTAACAGGCATGTCTGTAACCATCACGTAGATAAATCTGTAAGGCCCATGTTCCTTTGAAGCCAAAGGAACTTAAATATAATAATGCATTTTTTAAAAGCCTTCTCCTTTTTGAATTTTTTTTTTTAAGGATAAGTGTTAAAGTTTTTTTACTCTCAAAAATGCAGGGAAAATTATGCAATGGAGATATATTTTAAAAGGAAGGTTTCATTTGGATGTATAAGAATGTATTTCAGTGTTTCAGTATGGCTCATGAGTTTTAATGCAATTGTTAGAAAAAAAAAAATCAGTCTTTTACAACTTTCATTTTTGTTCCTAGCTACATATTGCAGTAAACAAGGGAGTAATTGATGAGTTCCAGCGGGTACCCTGTGCCTTAGGTTCTGCCTGTGTGAGCTGGAGAGAAATATTTATTTCGTGTGTACTGCAGAAGCTTAATTCATTTATATTTGGAGGGTGTTTTCAGCTCTTTGGATGGAGGGGTAAATGTTCATATTTCAAACTCATATTGAAGAAAGAATGCTTTTTAAAATCTTTTTTTCTCTGTAATTTGTGATCTATTGGAAAACGCTTTTCTCCGAAGCAGACGGACAGAAGGTAATGCATCCGTGCTCTTGCAGCCGTCGGTGGGAGCTGAGGCTGCTCAGTAGCTCGTATGCTGAGAACCAACATTCGCAGCTGTAGCTCAGTAAGGATCTTGAATACACGCTTTGTAGGGAGATAGGAAACATTAACAGTTGCTGCTCAAAGTCTGCAGTAGCCTGTATTGCCAGGAATATTTTGTAGTGCAATTTGGTGGAAGTAGTACTAATGGACAGAAATTTAAACATAATTGTGCATGGAACTGCTATGTAGATTTCGCCTTCTTTTTTTAATTTTTGAAACTTCCCTCTGAGCAACTTTCTGACACCAGAGCCTTCTAACATCTCTAAATGTTGCTGACTGAGAAAACAAACAACACTGTCACATTTGGAAAGTCAAAGCAGAAAAGTGTCTCATTTGTAGAGCGATTCATTTCGATTTTCATCTTGCTGCTGTCACTGAGGATACATGAACAGCAGCAGTTGGTATTATCAGGAGACCTAAGCAGTCCTGTTTCGTTGGCTGACTTGACAGCTGTTCCGTGAAAGAGATTCATGCTCACAAAATCAAAAAAGTATGAAGACCAGATTTTCTTTTTAACCCTTTCTTGGCTCACCGTACCTGGGTTACGCTTTAATAAAAAAATCAAAGGGAAGGATGGGGTTGCTGTGTTAAATAGCAGAGGGATTTAGTTTAGCTAACTGCCCGGTGTGTCCTACGTAGCACTCCTTAAAGCAGTGCCGCTGACCTTCTTTGGGTCTGTGAACACAGGGGCCTAATTCCCCTGTTCCGCCAGCAGCGCAGAGCAGGGAAGAGGCTGGCGTTATTCTCCTCAATGCTCCATTTCTCAGGCAGCCTGGGTCCTTTTGTCAGGTAGTGTCTTTCTCTTTAAATCAGCAAATATGCAAATGTATAAATGTTTTAAAAACTACATTTCCTTTTAGTTTTCTGCTTCCTAGTTTTGAAAGAAACATATTATTGTAGCAGATCCTATTGCCAGGTGATTCTGTTTTCTAAACAGCAAGGATCTTCTATTATAGTGGTTTTAACTCGGCTGATTTGAAATTTAGTTCCTAATACAGCATCTGTCTGCCTGCTGACCCCTTGATACCAATGTGATTTATGCAGTAGAAGAGTTTGTCTCAGTTATTTAGACGGGAGGAACTTTAATATCCGTTTGTTTAATAGGAGTGGCGCTGATGGCACTGCACTAACATGCACGGTGACACCATTTCATTTAGCTCCTGCTGCAAAACTCGGCGAGTTGATCATATGTTAGCGTGAGGTGGTGTTGCTGTGAATTGTTGTAATCAATGGGAAATAAAAGACTGTGGAAATGAATCTCCAGGAGAAAGTCAAACTGGATATAAAACTGTGCTCCATCACAAATAGGTGGCCTCACCAATTTCACTATAGAAGGATGCCAGATTCCTGTGCGTGCTTAGTTAGGGCTGTGGAGTTTGGTGCAGCCTGCATTGAAGGCAAAATGTAAAATAATTGCAGTGCGTCAATGACTGGGGCAGTTCCTTCCAGTTATCCCAGCCAGCGTTCCTGGGCATCTTTTCTTCCAAGGCTTTGGAAGGGTGCTGTCCCCCTGCTGTGAGGCGGGGGCCCTCGCTGTGGTCAGGCACGGGGCTGGTTTGGTCTACAATTGTCTCACCATGGTTGCGATTAGTTATTAAATGAACCACCCATTTATCTGGGACCGGTGTCTTGGATTGCCTCTATATAAATCTCATGTAATTATTGCATTATTTATAGATATTCTGTTAAGGCTGTGACATTGAAGTTCAGCAAAGCTCTTTGGAGATTGTGCTCAGAGATTTTGTTGCCTCGTTTGGATTTTCCTGCGCTGGGACATGTGTTAACTATGGCATTTGCCTTCGCAGTTGGATATGAAAACAAGCCTCAGTGTACTTTATCCACCAACGTGAATGTGAGCAGAGGCTTTGCAGTGCAGCGATGAGATCCATCTGTCTAGCATAGAAAAGCACAGAATCACTTTACTCATTGAGTCTCACCACTAAAAGCCATGGACAGGACTGCCCTTGTTAGCCAGTGCTATTTCCATTAGTATGTGTTTACAGAACAAGTCTATTAAATATGTATTAAACACTTTTCTGGACAATATATGGCATGCGCATATGCTTGTAGGGAGGCACAGATGACACTCGTTTGAAATGATGCTCATCGGTCGTGAATTCATTGCTCATGAGCCACTGAAGCCACGGTAAATAAATGTCCCTTTTTCACAGGCCGTTTTGTGTCTTGCAGAGCTACTCCCAAGAACACAGAATCATGGAATGGTTTAGGTACTCAAACAGAAGAGCTCAAATCGATTGAATTAGTCCAGGTGTCTAACACCATACTCAGCTATGTCATACTTCCACTGCGGTCAAAAGAAAAGAGAGGAAAAGATATGACAAAGAGCTCTTCTTTCAGACAGGGCTCTGCCGCTTTCTTACCCATCCACAACAATGGAACTTGATTTTTGCAATTAGCAGAAGGCTGCAGCCAGGAGTATTTTTACTGTAGATGAGTATAAACCAGAATCCTCATCTTTTCCTGCTCATTATGAGCAAGCATGCCATACAAGTAGTTGCTTCTCATTACAGGCCTTATCCTGAAAAGGGTTGCTGAGCACCTGAAGCCTTTTGTTTATGAGGTTGTTCAGGACACGCAGTGACTTTAAACAGTGAATGGATGTGTTCAGGTGTGGTGTCATATTATCCTATTATCTGCTGCGTAAGACCTAACAATGAGGTTGAAATATGAGGGATGCAGAAAGGGAAGGAAACAAAACTGCTGGTTGCTTTTAGAAATTTGCCTTTTCAAAGTAAGCCTCAGCGTGGTGTTCCAGAGCTGCTGCTACTTACAGAAGTCATTCACTGAACTTTTTTAAGGCATGCAATCAAAACTAATTACTTAGCATGCATGGAAGAGCTTTGCTAGATTCAGACCAGCAGTCAGCCATTATCAATTTCAGTTACCAAATGCTGTGCTGCTTTATCTAGGTTTAGGCGCCCATCCCAGCTTTTCAGCCCAAGGACTCCTGGGATGGTTTCTATGCCGATACCCTCGCTGACCAAGAACCCCTAAATTTTTCCACAACCTGGGAATTTCAGCAGAGGGAGGGGACAGGCTGGCTGGTCTGGTACCGCTGCACATGCTTCATTTTCCGGGGAGTGCTATCTTTTTTGTCGTTAAAACACAGGCAAGACTTTTGGTTATGAGTTGTGCTGGGTAAAGGGCCGGTGCATGCCTTCACCCCACCAGGTACGGCACAGTAATTGGCACAGCCCTTGGTTTGCACGTTGGGTAGAACGAAGGACTTGATTGCCTTACTGAGATTGTAATATCTGGTAGCAGCGGTGCCTAGATGTTTTAAACGAGGCTGTCTCTTCCAACTCCTTTTTCATGAATAAATTATCAGTTAATTAATTATGTGATTTTATCCCATTTCCTCTTAAAAGCAGTCCTGCTGGGATTTTAACATGTGGTTACAGTGAAGTCTAGGTGTTTTAAACAAAGCCACCCCTTCCAACTCCTTACTTTTTTATTAATAAATTATGAACCAATTAATTACCTTTTTCATATCCTCCCTGAAAACGACTGTGCTAAGTCAATTGTATAAATACTTTGTCATATGTTTCTTATATTCTGAATAGATAGTTTGATACAGAGCCTCTAAATTTCTGTAATCTATTATGGAATTATAGAATGTTTATAGAATTATTACTAGGAAATAGTACAGATCTGGGTCTCTTTCCTTAAGAATATGATTTGCTCAGGAAGAGCTTTCGTACTATTTGATTTGCATAGTATGAATTAAGATTTTAAATTCCTTTTATAATGGTCTTGTAGTATTTGTTGTATCACATAATGACTACAGACATAAGATATTAATCTATTTTTCTCTGCTAAAATATATTCATTTTAAAACGTTAGGCATCATATACCCTGTGAGATGGTGAACATAAGTATGTATCTATAAGCAGAGACTGAAGAAAGAAAATTTAAAAATTTGGCTGGAATTGGCTGAAATTGGCTGGAAACAAATTGCAGAAGCTGAATAAGCAATACTTCATTAGCATTTCTGTAAAATATTTACCTAACCTCTGCTATATGTAATAATCTCTGCAACATTTAACAGCTGTAGGATCCACCATTTTGGTTTTCCTACAGTGAAATAAAGCTGTTTTGTGCAATACATGAATTAGGAATTATTTGTTTTCTGATTCTTGTTTTCTCGTCCCTTGTCCTTCAGTACTGTTTAAGCACAAGCAGTTGGAACGTGTCTTGTAGTCTCTGGTTTGGTGGCGATGCAGATCGGCTCTGGGTGCAGTAGCTGGTGCAAATACTTCTCGTTCGCTGCTCCGGCAGACGGTTGTCACCGGGGAAGTCGCTCTCCGCCGGCCCCGACCTCTGCCTGGGGACCAAAATCCCAGCCATAGTGCTTGCGAGCGGTTTGTCAGGAGGAGATGCTGTAGCGCAGAGGCTGAGGGGCAGGGAGGGAAGGGGAGGTGTGGGGGTGGCGTTGTGTCCCCGCAGCCCCGCTCGCAGGCAGGGACACCGACACCCAGCCGGGGTGCTTCCGCGCAGGGAGCACCACGCAGCGGGAGCTCTACAGGAGCGCTGGCGTCGGGTCAGAGGGCTTTGCTCCGGCTTGGCATTTGCACTTTCTGGAAAGTTCCCTCTCTCAGCCACGGCAACTGCAGAACAGTAGGACTGGGCAGAAATTATACGCTGGCAAAATCATGAGAGCTCTCTACTGTTGTTTTGTTTCAGTTTTGAAGGTGAATATGAGAATTTGCCTTCTGTATTCTCAGAAAGTTGGAATCTTCTCTTTTTTTTTTTCTTGCAGAGAACGGCATGAGTGTAATACAGTCAGTTGGGGAGGGCAAGCCAGCTAAATGAATCATGCTGTAATTTCAGAAGGGTTGGTTCCTGAAGGTGAAGCCTGGGAGGCTGAGAGCCTGCAATGCTCCTCCAGTGGCATTGGTATTTCCCTTCCTTTCTGAGAGAATGCCTAGGAGATTCAAAAACTGTAACACCAATGCTTGCTGATGGTTTCAACTACTCATATTCTCACTCTCTGTATTGAACAGGAAGGGTGGAGATAATAAAATTAATATATCCCTTAATACCTACATATACTGTGCTAAAGTCGCCAAAATGCAAAAGTTCTGCTCTCAAGGGGTAGAAAAATTAGATATTAATATGTTGGCAGGGAGTATATGCAGCTAACACATCATAGATCTTGTGGAGCCCTTTACTATGTCATGAAAAAGCAGCAAAGGTTTCAGTTGGGGACCACTGATCTTTCAAGCATATGAAATTTGACATAAATCCATTTCCAAACTGATATTCTAATGCTTCAGTTCCTATAGAAAGCCTGTGCATTTTCAAAAAGTAGGACAAAGCAATAGAATCTATTACCCACTTGGTTATTAAATGGGAGAGATTCTTGCCTGTAAATTCAGAATATTGATATTTAATTAACTTTGATCATTATGAATTTCTGTGTCCTCAAACTAATGCTAAAAATAGAAATGCATACTGAAAAGCTGAGAATATGCTCTAGTAGCTCAAAAAAAAAAATAATCACAAAACACCCTGTGCCTTGTTACGGTGAGTCTCAGTTGCAGGTGTTTATCAGCTAAAATGCAAGTTACTGTTAAAACTTGTAGGGTAGCAGGGTAATAAATAGCGAGCAGGTGGGAAAAGACATCCTGCGCCTGATGATTACATGTGTTAGAGTGGAGTTCAGAGATTACTTTAATAATAGAGAAGGCTGCAGCCTGCTGAGCAGATGTGTGACAGTGCGTCCTTGACCATGCACGGAACATGCCTCAGCATCTCGCTGCAATGCTGAGCTCCGCGAAAGGACACTTGGCTGCTAAAAATAACTTAAGAGATAACAAACTAAAATATTAATATGTTGTGGGATGCGATGATTCCGTGCACGCTGAACAGCACTGCCATGCAAATGATAAGTTTCCAGAAGGAGAAGAGAGAATTAATTCTCATATTGCCACTGTGAAATGGCTTAAATATGCACCGAAGCTATTTTGGGTGACCAGACAGTAGCATCCTGCATGGCTCTCTGAATGCGAACTGACAGCCCGCTACAGGAAAGTGCAATGCAATCATTTTTGGGCTCGGGCCAGGCATATCAATCGAATCACGGCTCCTCCGCAGCAGCTCAGTGGAGGAAATGCAGAACGAGCATGTCATTTTATATTGAACAGAAGGCTAAGAGTTTAATGACTGTTCGGGGACCACAGGCAAGACTTCCATCAACATAGTTAGCCACTGTTGTTTTCAGAGAAGCCATGAAGTAAACAGTAAAGCTGTAAGAGTTTACTGCCTGTCCCCTGGCCCGTGTGAAGACTGGCAGGATGCCTACATGTGCTGTTTGTTAAACGTAGCAGAAAGCCTTTCTTTTATACCCCTTGTGACATGTATGAAAATTAGAGTCCCTAGTTAAATTAATTTTAGGTTTTTCGAAGGTCTCCTAATGCTACTGATAGACCTTCTACGCTACTGGTACTTACATCTTCTACCCTAAGTCTGAAGTCAGAATGACATTGCTGTGATGTGATGTGGAGCGGGAGGGCGTTCTTCCTTTGGCCTTGAGCGCACGGACCAAGAAACACTTGAGCTTGTCTAGTACTTCAGATTGCATTTGTGCAAGGATTTAGCTGCTGAAATAAAACAGGCAAAAGAAATCAGTCGATATTATGATCTGTGTTGCTTTTGGAATTGCTCATTGATCGAGAGGTCTGGGTAGCAAGGATTGCACCTCTGCAGGGAAAAGGCTACAGCATCCTTGAGGTTCGTGGTACTGGCTCACGCCAGTGCATGAACTGTGCCAGGCGGTCCTTTTAGACAGGCACAGAGTGTTAACTTAGAGCAAGAACAAATAAAACCCACAAAGAGGATTATTTTCATCCTTTTATATCTATATGTGGAGAGAGAGATGCAGGTATTTATTTAGTTGAGAAATAAGCTATCCTTGAGCTAATTTCCTGTATGATAGCAATGATTCCTTTTCTGAATAGATTTACACTTTCTTTAACAGAGTACAAGCAGTACAAACACTTAACATGAACAGCTCTACTGGTTTATTACTCTTTCAGCATGCGTGCAATGCTGTCTGCAAAACAATACTTTGTGTAGAAGACTTAATTAGCCAAAGAAATCAGGCGGGTAACTAGCTCCTGAGCTTCCGGCAAGGACTTCTTTGACGCATTTACAGCAACTGAAGATCTGATCCTATTATCTGTAATATGTCAGATAAATTTTAAACTAAATCTTCTGATGTGCGTTCAAACAGGAATATCTGCTCCACTAAACAGCGGGTCAAAACATGTTCTTGTGTGAACAACTAAATGCAAGTGGCAACCGTCTAACAGGGCGTGCGACCGAACGAGGGGGGGCGGCCGCACGTGAGTACAGCGGTGCTTGCAGGGCTGCGTGCCTCACCGCCTGGGCAGGGATCTCGCATTTCTGAATGAAAATGGAATTCAATCCTGTGCTTTCCATGACATACCCTCCTAGTAAAAGGTTAAATAATTCCTGTTGGGGATGAGTGTCAGTAGCGCAACTTCAGAGCTGAGCCGGCGCGACTGTGCTGCTGAGGGGTTTCAGATTCTCCTTTTGCCCGCAGATTTTGCTGGTTTCTGTGGATTAGCTGAGTGCATGCTGCGTGCAGCGCGCACCTCCAGCTCTCGGCTTCAGGTGAACACCATCTTCCAACCGATCTACCCAGCTGTATTTAGGTGGATGTGGTGGTATTCAGTAGCAGCATGAACATTTTGAATTGATGCACTTCAGATATTTGGCCATTTAATAGCAGAACAAATATGATTATTCACTGTCTTTTTCACCAATCGCCTTTTTGCAAAGCCTGAAGATAGGAATATCCTGAAATGTATTTCTCCTGGATCGTTTAACAACTCAGGGATTGATCCTGTAAGCTGTAGGTAGTGAAAAAGCAGAGCTAAGCCACTCGTAGGATTAAGGAGCATGCTGGATTTATCTCAAAGAGCAGTAGGAGAAAGTTGACGTTAAAGCCTGCCGTGCTGCTGGAATCGGGGACACTGCTGCCTGCCAAGTCATTGTGAGCCACGGGGCTGCAGCTGGAGGGACAGCATCGCAGCCCTCCTGCCGGGCTGGCCTCCACCCCCCAGAGCCCCCTCCATCCTTGGCAGACCACGACTCCTCTTTGAGCAACACAGGACTCATTTCTCTTTCAGTAATTTTATTTTTCAGTAGAGTGTCTTCTAATGCTTGGGAAAACTGCTCTTTTAGGAGACTCTAGTGTCTGAATTTGTGAAAATACTTACTTTATAGCTAGCTATGCTATGTGGGTTTCAAGGTCTCGGTGCTTTCGAGCTCACCAGGTGCAGGGATGAGCAGGAGCAAGACCTGGACACTTGACCCCAGCTGCCAACAGGATTAATTCATACCATGAACGTCACATTCAATAGAAATTAGAAAGTTTGCTGAGGAGTTCTCTCTCTGTCTGTCTCCCTTTATGGCTGGGATCCTGAGAACTCCTCACCCTGGTGCCGGAGCCCTGAGCCCTTCCCTTCCTCCCGAAGCCGCAGCGCTCGCAGGATCCCACGTTTGCTGTCCCTGTGGGGAGTGCACAGCTTCTGGTGATGGAATGGGCTGAGGATAATCCTCGTATATTTTATACTGGTGTTGGGATCAGTACTGGTTCATTAGTGTTATTAATGTTAATTATTTAGTATTATTCTATTCAACCTGTTTATATTTCAATCCTTGGGTTTCCTTGTTTTTTCCTGATTCCCCTTCCCAGGTGGGGAGAGGTCATCAGGTGACAGAATAATTGTCTAAATGACAATAAATTGTTGTGGGTCCTTCAAATCACAACGCAGATTTTTTAGGCAGCAGCAGGGGATATGGAATGTATAAGGACCGGTGCAGTCTGTGCTCCCTCCCTGCATCTGCGCTGCCCTTGGCTGGTGGGGCCGCTCTCTGCCCTTCCCTCGCTGCGCTGGGGAGCGCCCGGCTCCCTGCTCTGGGCTCAAGGCCTGACAGGTGGTTTTAATGATTATAAAAAAAAAAATTATTACTAGTTGTCATATGTTAAACATGATTTTAAAAACTTGCTTAAAAGCATGAGTTTTTTTCCAAATCCCTTTATCCTGCAGTCAGGTGATTATGAGTAGTTATCATTTTATTTTTCATTAAATAAGTGTTCTGCTGTCATATTAACAGAAAAATATTACAGATGACTATAGAAAAAAAACTTTCTATTAAGTTAAGATTAACGAAATGAATACAAAAGAATTAAAAAATCTTGTAAATTGATACTGTAAGTTCCAACAGCTTTCAAAATATTGATGCTGTAGGTTCTTTATATCTTCAACCAGCATTTTAAAATGAAAACACTGAATTAAAAGAGCTTTAGAAGCAGAAGTATACATCAATACCACAAGAGAGAGAGGAAAAAAAACCTTTTGCAATGGGTAGGGAGAAGTGTAGGTATTGTTTCTTTGGTTCAGTTTCTCACAATCCTTAGCCTGTTTAGAGAGAGATGCTTTTCTGTCCTTGTTCTATCACTCCATAGTGTATTAAGTAGAAAACAAATATTCATATTGTGTCGCTGATTTCCATGGGAGTAGGCACATGATTAAGGTTTAGCATGTATGAATGCATTTGCAAAATCAACGCTTCAGGCAAAGTCTTTCCAAAAAGATTGCTGCAATCTGGTGTTAGGTGATCAGAGATGTGCTGCGGATAACACCCTTCCCGAGGTACGGAAATCGATTTGGGACCATATGAAATACACCTCACAGGTTCCCCAAAGTCCAGCCTTTGCGGGCTAAGAAGCTGCAGGAGGCTGACAGGCAATAACCTCCCAGGCAGCTCCTGGTGGGCTGATGCTTTAGGGTGATGCTGGAATCACTCATTTAGTGTATATGCAGCCGGCTGGTCTGCAGCAGGCCGTGGGGAGCTCCCAGCCCCAGGGCTTTCGGCAAAAGGGTAAGAAAAATGTTATGATGGCAACAGAGCATGTGTCAGAAACGTCACTGCTCTTCTGTAGACGAAAGTGAGCGCTGCAGAAAATAGGGAATGCTCTCAGGTATCAGTGCAGTGGAGTTTTCATGCACATTCAATCTGGCCATCTTTCATTAAAATCTCGTGCTAAACTGAATACATCTGATCGCACTCCGGGCCCCTAGGAAATGAGTAAACCCTCGATGGGACAGGAGCTCATGTGCGGTGGAGCCTGGTTAGGGCATCTGAGAGAGGCAGTGGACTAAATTATGTGCTAATCTGCAGCAGTGTGGCTTCACTCAAGTCACAGATCTAATGTATTTGCTACGGTTTGCCCTTCTGTTTTAATTTTTTTTTTTTGCAGCTACACAGATATTGCAAACTTAAATGGGGTTGGGAATAAAACCTGAACGATATTGTAGAATAGCTATTATCAACGCAGAAAGGCATCATGGAATTTAAAAGGATTGAGAGTCCCATGCGGGGAAATCCCAGGCTTCATAAATTTAAGTAATGGCTTTTCAATCCTTTACATTTATGTATACCTTCTATCGACTTTGTTAAATCCAGGGAAGTAGCAAAAATGTCTGTTCCTTAAATAAAACTTGTAAGTAACGTCTGAGGTTTCCAGGCTGTTCTATGAAAAGCCAGTGACATTACATGACCCTTATTTTTGGTTACATTAACACCCCTCTATACTTTCTAGCAATTTACGTGTACTTTCCCAGGGTATAAATTATAGTGGAAAAGCCTAAACGAGCATCAAGCTCCATGACATCAAGCAAACTAAACTTGATAGCTGTGTTAACTGATATATTTTTGTTATGCTTCAATGCCTCGTTTCTCTTTTTCATCTCATTCTGAAGAACACGCTGAAGAGGGCACAGGTAGAGAGCATTTTATGCAACCTGGGTGGGATTTTCTTGCTCGCCTCCCCTCCAAAAGCAATTCTCTTTCTCAAGAAAATAAATACTACTTCACATACATTTTAATTTCATGGGTATTCAGAAGGAGCACTTACATTACAAACTGTAATCTAAGGAATGAATGAAACATGCTGCTCTGCCCCATCACTCATGTGGTTCCAGAAAATCAAGAGAAGTGGCAATAATTTTAAAAACTCAGTTTTGATTAAAACAAGCTAGCTGTGCATTGGCTGATCTACCTTCAGGCTTCGGAAGCCTGAAAGTTGATACAGCCCAAGGTTTGTAAGTTTAATCTCTTTCTGGAAACTGATTTCAGGTGTTTGCAATGAATGAAATAATTTATTTGTAAGTAAATATTATCTTACAACAATGTAGCAAAAATAGAAATACACAAGGTAACTAGCATTAAAACAACTTGAAGCATACTTTCAGTGCTAAACTGCTTTTAAAAGCATGTATATAGTGTGATATGCACTGTCTCATGCCTTTTTCATCTTTGATGCTTTTTATGTTATATTAATAACACTGTGTGATTTCAGAAGCATAAAAGAACATACAGCTTAATTTCAGAACAGAATAATCCATGTACTCACCACAGTGTTTTATCTCTAAAACCTCTGGAAAGTGCATGAGTTGCCAGATAACAAGTAGTAGAGACTGTGGCATTTCAAGATGCTGCTACCCTCGATCCATTTGTTTTTGCATTAGGCATTTCCATGTTAAATCAGTAATCTCAGCTCAAATCTTGGTTTAGTGGTGGCTTAAACTAAGGAGATACTGTCTGCTCATGGCCCTGACAGGCGTATGCTTTGCTGGGTAAAAAACTGGTGGGAAGGCTGGGCCCAAAGAGTGGTGGTGAATGGAGTTCAATCCAGTTGGTGGCCGGTCACAAGTGGTGTCCCCCAGGGCTCAGTATTGGGGCCAGTTCTGTTTAATGTCTTTATCAACAACCTGGACACGGGGGTCGAGTGCACCCTCAGTCAGTTTGCAGAGGACACCAAGTTTGTTGGGAGTGTTGATCTGCTGGAGGGCAGGAAGGCTCTGCAGAAGGATCTGGACAGGCTGGCTGGATGGGCTGAGGCCAATGGTGTGAGGTTCAACAAGGCCAAGCGCCGGGTCCTGCACTTGGGTCACACCAACCCCCTGAACGCTCCAGGCCTGGGGCAGAGCGGCTGGAGAGCTGCCTGGTGGAAAAGGACTGAGGGGTGTTGGTCGACAGCAGCTGAATATGAGCCAGCAGTGTGCCCAGGTGGGCAAGGAGGCCAGCAGCATCCCGGCCTGTATCAGCAATAGTGTGGCCGGCAGGACTGGGGCAGTGACGGTCCCCCCATACTGGGCACTGGTGAGGGCCCACCTCGAGCGCTGTGTCCAGTTTTGGGCCCCTCACTACAGGAAAGACGTTGAGGTGCTGGAGCGTGTCCAGAGAAGGGCAACGGAGCTGGTGAGGGGTCTGGAGCACGGGTCTCGTGAGGAGCGGCTGAGGGAGCTGGGGGTGTTCAGCCTGGAGAAAATTTGAAACTATTCTGTTTGTATGTAGAAAAATAATGTGGTATTGAGTTTTTTCCTTTGTGGGTTTTGTTGGAGGTTTCAGTGGAAAAAAAAAAAAAAAAAAAGAAACAAAACTTCTGAGGGAGAAAATCTAGTGTTTGGTTGTTGAAATCCACTTACCTTAGAAATAAGATGCTTCTGTTTGTCTAAAGAAGTCTTTAACCCATCCTGTTCACCAGTTTAGATAACGAAATAAGTTATTTAAAGGTTCAAGAATAAGTTTAGGAACAAAAGTGATACTTCAGCGTGCCTCAGGATAGCTTAGCAGACAATTAATACTGCTTACTGAAATAGTTACCTTCCACTCTTCTGCTAATAACAGCCACAGTGATTTAAGCCACTGTATTTATAGAAAATAATTAAAATGTACATCTTCACAGAGAACTGTTGCATAGTTTACTATTAATGTGACAAATGTAATCCCTAAGAATGCGGCTTATCACTGAAATAGCAATGGAATTTTGGGGTGTTGCTAAGAGTATTGTAATTACAGGGTTTGGATATAAATTTCTCTCGTGTGTGAGAGGTGGTGATGGCTCATGAAAATGCATTAACCTTTCCCACTAGGGCGTGAGAGGATGGATACTCGCCTCGCTCCTGTAGGGCGCGGGCTTCTTCCTGCACAGATTTACCTCAGTTTCCACAGAAGGGAAAAGATTGTGAAATCAATAAAATCATTATGGTTGTAGCTAATCTATTTTAAAGAAATACTTGTAAGTGATGTGTAAGGTCTGTGCTTACGGGCTTTGCTGCCAGTCAGCTTCCCAGGCAGGAGTCCGACCACACAAACCCTCTGCTCTGCAGAGCGTCTGACAAGTGTTTACGTGTTAACATTCATTAGAAGATTCGGTCAAGCAATTCATGCTTGATTAATTGATTATCCCATGGTGACAGTTCATTTTTTTTGAAATAGCTGCCAAGCTTCGCAGGAGCGGGACAGTCAGACCAATGACAAAAGACATTGATGGACAAACACTGGACTTATTGAATAGCTGCTGATGTGACAGACCGGCATCTACAGAGCTTAATCAATGCCTCAAAGACATGGCGACACTGTAAAGAGTTTTTATTTCTTTTCTGTGCATTTATGAATTGTTAATGCAGTCAATCCGTATTAGCTTCATTTGTTGTTTGGTCAAAATGCAATTTGAATTTTCCAAGTTAAGAGTTGCCTTAATACCAGTTTTTGTACAGTGAAATTTATGAGTCCTTACAGATTTATAAGGTTTTATTGGTGGACCTTGGCTAGAAGGCCAAGCACAATTTCTGCCTTTGTTTATTCCGCCATTGCAGAATTAGTAAGAGTTGACATTGCAGGGCTTATTGAATAAATTCATTTCCTTGGCAGTGTATGCATTTTGAATTTTCTTGAGTTAAGCCAGAAAAAGTGGATGCATCAGCACAAGCTGGTAAATAGCAACTGCACTGCAAGAGGATTTCAAGCTAGAGCAATGCAAGGAAGAAGCTCTAAACCAGAGCAAATTATCCACAGATAGTAAATGTGTTGGAACAGATCATCCCTTGCCTAATGGTACTGGAGTCCATTGAATTACCCAAGAGACAAGTTTGGCCCAGTATTAATTTGCAGCAGATGTTTGACTAACTAATTATTTGAAAGAGCTTGAGTGTATTGCGATATAATTACCTGATATTGCAGCGTACTGCTTTCAGGGCTTGGTTTTTGTCTTATTCTTGCAGTAGAAACAATAATGCAAAAGTCATGGTGTAAGTTTTCTGAATGATCACTTGGGTATGAGAGTAGAAAGAAACAAGATTCCCAAATCATTAAATGATTGCAGCTTACAAGTGAAGTCAGGAGCTGACTGATCTGTAACCCAGCCATGGGCAGACTTTGTTTTAACCCTTGATGAGACAAATATTCAGAGCACCGCTCTTCTTGCATCACCCACCTCCATTCCTCTCCCTCTTTAATATCCTCTTTCCTTGCACATTACAGGGTGACAGGGCAGGACCATGCTGGTGCAGCAGAGGTGCTTCTTTGTCCTGGATGCCTTGCTCCTGGTATGCCCAGGGAAGCTGCTGTAGCTTTCATCCTTCTTTACAGCCCGGCCTAAGGATTTGAGGTGGTTCTCCTACAGTCAGTAGGAGCCACTACTGAATTCAGTTGCGCTTTCCGCTACTATTGCTGTTGTCTTGTGAATTCCAAGGTTTCTTGAACTGATCCCAAAGCTTAATTATTTCAGCAGCGGGCTGTAGGAAGGTCTTCGCTACGCGTCTCACTTCTTGCAACACCACCTTTGAATCCATCAGTTTCTGGTCTTTGCCCTCCCTAAAGTTCTAACCATGCAACCACCACAAGCTGCTCTGGGCACGACTGTGATGCTGCAAACAAGTTCAAATGAAGAACAAGGAGAGGCATCACGCTGTATGTTTTCTGAATTGTGAGATGGTTCAGGAGTCACGAAAGAGAATTTTTTGAAGGTAAATTAAAAAGTTTGGGCTTCTTCACCAAAGTAAAAGGAGCTTTGTAAGAAATATGACTGCTAATGAGAATATTGAAAAAACTTTACTGGATAGTAGTTTATTCTATTGCAGACTACCTTGCATTTTCCTCTAAATCATATCATGCCATCCATTGCTAAAGACAGGATATTTTAATGGAGAGATGGGCTGCTGATCTGAGCCACCATGGCAATTCCTATGCTCCTGTGAACAGAGACTGCTGTCACATCAGTGACAATTAGCAGCAAATCCTATTACAGGAATAAGATCGCCTAATCCTCAACTCTGGTACGTGCTATTCACTATGATATATGTTTAATTATAAGGCTTCTGCAGGCTACGGTACTTTGTGCAAAAATTCCAGAAAATATAGAAATTGTGTTAGAAGACTTCACTTAAAAATGACAAGTTAGACATCTGGTACTTCAAAATTATTACTCCAACCCTTTTAATTGGCATAACTGCTTTTCCGTGCCATTCAGAGTGGCTTTTTACAACTTGTGGTAGTGTAGGAAAGCCAGCAAGGTCTGATGTGTCACTAGCAATTTTCCTCTCTGCTGCATTTTTAACTTGTTTACAAAGGTAGAAAACAAGAAGAATATACTTGGAGAGAGCCCACCCGGTACATTATCCACTCGGTGGTTTGATCCTTTTAAACTTGTCCATTAGGTGTAGCAAAGGGAGAGAAACATCGTGGGAGCGGCTGCGAGAGCGCCTGGTTGCAGGCTGTAATGCGTCCAGGCGTGGAAGAGCCGGGCGCTGGGTGCCAGGAGCCCTCCTCTGGGCTTTGCCACTTGGTGCTTGCTGGGCTGTGGCCGGTCCTCAGCAATGAGGAAATCCAGCTTTTATTTAACTGTAGCTACTGTCTTGGGGCTCCTTGTTTGGTTGGGGTTTGTCTCTCTAATAGGAAAAGGGCTAACTCCAAGAAATAGGAAATCTAACCAAAATAAGATGAGTTAAGGGCAACCTGTACTTCTTGTTTAGTCGGAGCATGGAACGCTTTCCATGAAGGATGATGATGCGTATTAGAAGAATCCCTTCCACTCTTGCATAAGCTGTCTTTGAATATGTGTAGTTTGCAGAATAAATCTTGTACTTTGTCCCCTGTGTATTTAACAAGCTCTTATGTGACTTTCTACTCTTCAGTATTTGAAGTTTTGAAAAGTATTTAGCACTAGCATAAATCTGTTACCCTTAGAGTTACCAGTTAAAGTTTAGTGGTGGGAAATGGAGATCTTTTGTTGTTGTTGTTACTTTGGAAAATGCCACCTAGCAGGCGACATACAAACCTTGGCCATGGAAGCAGAACCTGGCCTGAAAGGCTGCGCCGTAACGTTGTTAGTCTAATGTTGCTAAGGACTCTCAATAGCAATGCATTGTGAAATCTGTTCATTATCATTTTTATTTCACAGAGCTAGAATAACTGCTGTGAATCTCTGTTCCCATGATATACGTGCTATTCCCAGTCTTTTATTGTACTTATCAGTTCCCTGGATTAACTTCATTGTGAGTTGGGGGCTCAGACTCCTGAAGGTGTGCTGTCTTGAGCTGATATTCTTTCCAGTTACCACAATTAAATCTCAGTTAAAACAATGAAACAAAACAATTATCAGTCCTTCAAAAAATTTTGTTATCCTTTTTCACAAAAATCTATTTATTTTTTTAGCAGCCTACATTACTCGTTCCCCATATTCTTTCACAAAGCCCAGGATATACTTTCTCAGTAGCTCTTTCAATTACAAGTATCACTATTATGATTCTTTGTCATGCTTTGTATTTTGTTATCCCAAGCCTCTAAAGCTGCTCCTTTGCTCTTCCATGTTATCTTTAACATCTTTATAAGAAAAGTGCTGCAAAAGCTCTTGGAGAAAGATCGGTCTGTCTGACAACATCATTCTTTGGAGCACAGTAGATTCTGAATAGAGGCTGCCAGCTCTGCTGTATGAAGCAGCATTCTCTTTAACAAAGGAGGATGAGCATCAGAAGCATCTGGGGAAAACCTCTGATTCAAAGTGCTGCGCTATGAATATGAATTTCAGCCAGTAACAGGAAAAAAGCAGGGTATCATCTTCAGTAAGCAGAGTTCAACTCTTTTGAAGCACAGGCGCTGAAGGAACTGATAAGTACTTGGGACACAATCCAAAGCAAATCAATGGAAAAGTTCCTAGGGACTTTCAGGTTTTCTAAATCAGGTTTTCTAAAGCTATTTTTAAAGTACTTATGTACCTGAATCTTCACCTGCATTAGCAGCTAATGTAATTGTTGAGCAAATTGGCTATTTATGTGTGTGAGAGGATAAAGCACTCCTAGAAAGATCTGTGTGCCCCATGCACCAAAAGGTTGAAAGCAGAGGTGTTGTCGGAACCTGCTGAGGCTGATCACTGATGCTTTTGGGTGCCGAAGTGGGAAGGCTCTAACTTGCCCGTAGGATTGCTAGATACTGTCCGCGTCCAGCCCCCCTCACTGCCACAAGGACTTGCACTGCTGTCTGGGCAGGGGGACAGTGGCTGAACCGAACTGCAGCTGAAAGGAGGAGGTTGCCATCAGCCCTAGCAGAGGCCATCTGCGTGACTTCTGCAGCCTTTTGTGGGGAAGCTGAATTTGAAACCAAACTGGCGATTCTGAAGCTTTGGTTATTTCCCCAGATATATCTTTCCCTTCCTGTTGTTTCACATATATAAGTAAATGTTAGAAGAAGAGATCTGAAAGATGTACAGTTGCAAGGAGGGTTAAATGTGGTGGCCAGTTACAGCTGGAGTGAATCTAATGTGCTGCTTCTCTGTGCCTGGCCCCCGGGGAGCTGCAGGCTCCTGGGGTGATGGATAAGCCGTACGGGTAACCACAGGGAGGGGAAGAGAGGAGCTTCATGTAGAGTCATCCTCAAAAGTTCCCTGATGAAAGACAAAACAAATATTGCGTGGCTTCTGAGGAAAGGTGCTGGGTTTTTTCCCCTTGAAGCTGAGTGAGGCTGCAAAACGGGCCGTTCAGTGCAGGCACATTTACTGCTGACCCTGCTCCTGCGCTGGCCAGTGAGATAATGCGACTTTTTAGCTGGGTGGGTATTTGTATCTGGTGTGGAGCACTCCTGATACTACATGCCCAGGAAGCACTGTGTATTACTTCAATCTCCTTTTGGAGAGAACATTTCTGGTTTGTAGTTCAAACCAAATGCATAGCTTTAGGTGCATTTCTGGTAATTATACCCTTCAAACAGTACTTTCAACCTTCATTAAATCTGTGAGCCTCTAAAATTATTGTGCAGACATGTGGACCTCTTTATATTGAGGTCTGCCAGGTGTAAGCTTATTTTTCTTACCTTTATTTGGACATTTTGTTTACCTTAAAAGCAATCCATGGACTTCCAAGGGCCCACAGACCACACTGACTTACTGACAGCTACTGCGCTAAAGGGATTGTGGAGAGGCATAAATGGGGATGCCAGAGCTGCGCTCACAGATCAGCTCCCCGGTGTCTCCGAGCATCCAACTTCTGGGCTGTTTTCACAAAAGTAAAGCTGACAAATGTGCCTACGAGGGAGCTGTACAGGGCTGTTTATGCATTGCCTCGAGAATAAACTTTTGCTGGGGAGAAATCCCTATATTGCATCTTCAGACTGCAGGTATACAATATTACTAGCTAGAAGCTGTCGAATTTTAAGCGGAAGGTTTAATTCCCGTGGTTTGTACCCATTGCATGGTAATGTTTTGCTGTGGGAAATAGCATCTACCAACCGGCTACGTAACATATATGGTGTATCATTATGTTTGCCATGTCCAGCTGAAAAGCAGCTGTCATAATTTTCAGTTTTACTGCCTTTCCAAATGCTTACTCCCTTGTAATGCATTCTCCAGTAATTTTAAATAGGCCAACATAAACAGCATGTAATCTGCAGTTTTCCTTTCTTTTTTGAAGCACCTGAGCTAGACTTTTTTCATAATAAAACTGGTATCTAATCTACCACCCATATTATTCTAATCACAGTAACATCTTTCAGTTTGCATACTGTATAATCGTGCTTTCACATTATTCAAAAGCAGTTTATATCTGGTGAACTGATAATTTTTTCTTTAGTTTCTGACAGTTACTTAATTGTCTTGTTAACATGGGCCATTTGATTTTATATCAGCTTAAACTGCAGTCTCGATGGCTCATTTTTGCAATATGCTGTGTTGACAGAAACGTACAGAATTTCCATGGATATATATCTTATTAAATGCCTATTTCATTAGCATATCATGTTAATACTCTTTTCAGTTCAATAAATTTGTGTGGCACTTAAAAACCTATTAGCTTCTCTATAAAGCTTTGGGTAAACATTTTGAAGTTGTATGTTGGAGTCCATTAGTTTTCATATATGTGTGTATGCGGGTTTTTTGCTTTTGGCTTTTGAAAGAAGGCAGCGGTGGGCAGGTGGCTGCTCAGCAGCGGTGCCGTGGTTGTAGGTTATCCTGCGACGGAGGCTATGGCTGTTGGGCTCGGGGGTGGCTTTTTTGGTGTACATGTTTTATGAAAAAAAAGACATTCTTTGGCAGTAATTATTTTGTTTAGGACTAGAATGCTGGAGGAAGGGATTACATCTTTACCTTAATAAAATTCTCTAACTAAAAATAAGTTACATTTTTTACATCTCTCACTTCATATCAGGTAGGTCCCCAAAAGCCCCATTCATTGCTCTTGCATCAGGAAAGCAGAGAAGAGAGCTCAGCACAGCAGGAGAGCAAGTTGTATTTAATGCCACGTCTAGAAGACAGCGATGGTTTACTCTATAAATATTAGGTTTCCTTTGAAATGTCACTTAGGCAAACTATGTCTACATTTTGAATTGGTAGCTAAACTAAAAAAGAACTAAAAAAGGTTGGGAAAAGAATAAATTGAGATTTTTTTTTCCTTTTTTTTTTTTTTTTTTTTTTTTTTTTTTTTTGTCCTGCTGCAACATTGTCTGCCTTTCAGTGTGGATCATTTTCTTTAATCCAGAATGTTTCATTCTGTTTTCGGATGTGTTTTAACCTTTATTCTTTTTTTTTTTTTTACCCCCAAGAAATAAAATTTTGCAAAATTTACATTTCAAATATACTCATTTAGAAAGATCATTTTTGGTTGAAAGCACGCTTTTTGAATTACCTATTTGAAGAATACAGAGTGTTTGCTGGCTGTCCGGTGGGATCGGTGAGAAAGCTTCCCCTGGAGTAGGAAGAGCATTATCAGATGGCACTGCCCCAGGGTATTGATTGAATATACACAGTAGTACCGGTAGATAAGCTTCAGTGGTATTTGTTTTAAACTCTGATTTATGAGGGCTGGCCGGTGGCTTGAGCTATTTGGCATTTACACGCTGCAGTCGTGACACAGCCTCGCTGGGTAACATGCGAACTGCAGAATGGCTTTTGAGCGTCATTTCTAAAACTCAAACTGCAACGTACTGAGTCCAGGAAATGCAAAGAATAAAACTAGAAAAGTTTCTTTTTCCCCTTAGTATCAATAACCTGCAAGATAAATTTGACTTAAAGCAACACCTTATATTACCTTCCCCGCCTCTGAGAATCCTTCCCGTCCCGGCTGCCTCCTCGGGTTGTGTTTGACACTGACACCGCGGCGGCGCACCGCGAGGGTAGGAGACTGACAACCTGCTGTTACTGCTACTGCTGCACCCAGGGACAAACGCCCTGTCGTCTTTAGGATCCAATCCTGTTGTCCACCAGGACTCCCAGGTCCCTCTCTGCAGAGGGGTGCACGGGGTTATTCCTCCCCAGCTGCAGACCCTACACTTGCCCTTGTATTCATGCAACTAGGCTAAGAAAATGCAGTCGTTACCTGCAACAGATCTAATGAGAGCTTTCTTCAGGGAGCAAAGTCAAAGCCAGGCAACAGAATTGCCTTTTCCCAAGGTGAGTCTCTGACCCTGGGCACCTTCTCCATTGAGACAGGAGATGGTAAATATTTTGCTGCTATCAAGACCTGTGCTTGCTTCTTATTTCTCTAAATGACTACAAGAAGATGGTTTGTCTTGCTAATTAGAGCTGCTCTCATAGCAAACAGGGTTTCTCTTGGAATATTAACGATTTGCCCTTCACTTGAATGTTTTTACAGCATCAGTGCTTGGTTGCTAAAAGGACAGAAACCCAGAAACATTTAATTCATGAATATTAAAATATTCAGAATTCTTGAAATGCTGTCTCAGCAGTTCTTTGTGGAACATCTTTTGTTACAATCAAATGACAATCTGTTTGTGGTGGCGTGGGGGGCTGTGATCAAAGGGCTGAATGCTGTAAAAATGCCTATGAATTCCCGCACCCTTCTGGACTCAGTTGGAGCCAGCATTGGACTTGCACTCCCTAATTTGAGGAATCTGAAATCTAATTAACATTAAATTGCAACAAAATATACAAAGACCAAGGGAGAGAAGGTTGCCGTCGCTACTCAGGGTAGGGACGGGGCTGGCAGCAGCGCGCTGGGGTGATGGCGGTGCAGGGGACGGCAGCGCGCTGTCCCCCATGTCCCCGAGAGGGGGGCTGCCAGCGGCTCCGTCCTGTGCCCTGGGCTGCCTCACATTTAAAAGTCAGAGTTTCATCCCCTACCCAAAAATATAAGTAAATAACCAAAAAATACAGTGAGGGTGATGCTGCAGAATCGGCTCAAAACCCTTCTGAGCGAAAAGGAAAATCTTCTTCACACCTGGGAGGGACTGTGGTGGTGGCACATCCAAGACTAATATGAAGAGTAAATCAAGTACAATTCAGCCTTTGAAGTTGAAGGGGGAAAAGAGGAAACTTCTCTCGTCTGTACTGTAGGTCTCTGATTTCTAATCTGTGATTTCATGGAGGAAAGAAATTGTGCCACTGAACTCCTTTTAGGAACTCTGTCCTTGGCTTATTAACTCGCCTTATGTGTTGTCCAATTTCAGAGGGGGAAAGGGCTGCATTTGTGTGTGGGTGGTATTATTTTAGGAGATGTCTCAGTTAATTATTATCTCCTGAAACATCACCTAGGAGATATTCTTTCTCTGTCATGCAGCTTGATATTTCATGCAGTAAAAGGTAACTCTTCCATAGTTCATTAAATTATGTTGTGGTGAACTTCTCTCCACTGGGTCTCAATTAAGAAGTGAAGCCAGTGCCTTTAGAGGAAAAGGCAGAGAACAATCAGAATATACTGAATATGTAATTTGATCTCTGGAAACAAGCAAGAGGAAAAATATGGTGTGCAAATGCGTAGACATTAAGAACGTGTTATGTCTCAAAGACTTGTATATGGAAGTGTAATACAATTAGATCATTACCGTTCATTAGGAATATTTAATGCTTTTAAAAATCTAGAGTGTTCTTTCTAAGTTTGTTATCTACTGTAAATTTACTGTAGTAAATATTCATTTTCCTTACGACTTCCCTTGTCTCCATTTTAGCACCCCTGGGAACTTCAGTCATCATCATTCTGGCCCCATTGTCTAGTAACATGAATTATCAAAGTGCAGTAAATTTTCTGTTACATTCTAATTTCACTAAACATTTTGGTTTTAATAATGTTTTTTTTAATTTTCCTTTTAAAAAATGTTTAAAGTATCTAGCAGAACTAGTCTCCGTGTATGTTTTTCTACACCCTCCCAAAGCTCCTTTCATTAAGTAATTTCAAATGTGAAGAGCAGAATAGGAAGTTACCCCAACTTTTGCATCTCAGACCTCCTTTCCTACCATTCTTCTTTCTGTGCTGCACACATCTTTTTTTTTTTTCTGTTTCTCTCCCACTTACATGCTTTTCTCTCCTCACGTTGTTATAATGGTTTGCTAAGGTCTGTTCATTTTGTTTTTCTCCTACAAAATATAAATGATGGCAAGAATCATTCTGCAGGGATCGGTGAAACGTGCTGCTGGAACAGGCAGTGACATGGCTGGTTTAACGTGCAGCGCTGAACACCTCGTCAGTATATATAGGTGTTAAACAATACCTGACTTTGTACATTCTTGAGTAACTTAATTCCCTTCGGTAGCATGAGAATGAGCAGCTCATAAATGCAGAATAATTGGAATTTTAATTAGGTAGTGACTTAAGGATGCCTCCTGTTTACAAGGTAATAACCTCTCTTGAGCTAAATGAATGGAGGGGCAGGTTTCAATTTAACAGCTTATAAAAAAATCAGTTGATTGGTTTCCAGTATGAATCTCGGCTGTTCACAGTATCTAAGGGAACTTGGTGGCTGGGGTGCTGATGCTGGTTTTGCGCATGTGAATGGTATCCCAGCGCTGCTTAAGTTCTCGCCAATGTCTTTAGGATGAGTTTTAAACAATCACAGTGAACTGCATTAAAGTCTCAATGAGTACAGAATTGCTTTGCTATGGCATAAAATTCAGGGTATCTGCCTGCAGGTATATACATTTACTTTTGTGACTATTTGAATACACTCCTTTTCATTTGTTTACAATGGAGTAGTGAGAGGAATTTGTTTTCTTGTCTGAGAGAAGCATCATCATGTTTTTCCTAGCAGCTGCATGCACAATTAGGAGGACCCAATTAAAGCTCCATTCAGTTCACACAGAGCGGCAGTGATTGCTGTCTATAATTTCTCCTGTGGTTTGACTTATGGGCATTAAGCTCTGCAGAACTTTATTAACAAAGTCAAGTCAAACAAGTCAAGAAAAGAAAATGCAACAAGCTGGGAACCGGTATGTAGGATCTTGGCCGATGTGCACTACCTACAGCTGGCGAAAATGAGTCTCCCCTCCCACCCCTCTCAAATAGCCACTGGGCAAATGACCAGTTGCCTCTGTTTAGGCTTGTGCTTTCGTCCTCCTGGCCACAAGAGAGCAAGTATTTATGTGTCTCCCTTGCTTCCATGTCAGCCACTCTGTCTGCAGCCAGTGCAGGCCATCCGAAGGCTCCTGTGAATTCAAGCCTAAAATAATTCTAAAGCCAAATGTACCTTTGTTTGTCCCAAGCATTAGCTGTGCCGCCAGTACAGAAAGCTCAGCGCTGCCAATCGTTATGCCAAATGGAACAAGAAAGGTAAACGAACTGGGACAGAAGGAACAGGGCACTGGAGCACGGGCACCTTCTTGAAGGATGAAGAATTGCATTCACAACCTGCTTTTTTCTCCCTCCCGAGGCTGTTCAGTTCCCACTGCTCCATAAAGGGATTCGATGTCCCTTGATTTCCCCCCAGCCCGCGTAACTCTCCGTGAGTGTGCGCACGCACACTCATTGGCACAGCGTGTTTCGCCTTCATCCCTTAGGGATACCCGAAGTCTGCAAACACTCATCTCCTGGCTAATGCGCTGCAAAGAGCAAAACATCAGACATCCAGTCCCCGCAAAGAGTTTTATGAGAAAATGTGTGGTTTCCTATCTAAGAAGCAGGAAGAGAAGCCCCCAAAGACTGCAGTTCTGTAGGTATGGACAGCCAGTGGACAGTGATTCTGACAAAAGAGGGAACAAGCTGACGGAGTTGCCCTGATGTGCAGAAGTGGCCGGAGCATTTTGCCCCTTAATCACCCATAGGTCTCCTGAAGTGGCTGAGACCAACAAGGGACAAAGATAGGGCTTCGTTTTACGAGATGCAGAACATTGTGACCCTCAGGCAGCAGAGCGTCGGAGCAGAGCCAACAGTCGAGCCGCTTAGTCGATGCTGACGAGCTTTTCTGCGCTGATGCTCTGGGCATCCTGCAGGATAGGGCCTGTGCTGAGATTAAGATCAGTTAATCACCTTGCGTATGTCAAACAGTGACAGATCCCAAACCAGTCACTTACTTTCAAAAATAGATAGATTACTCATTTGCAGAAAATGATAAAGATGTCCACAAGAAGTTGCTCTTGTGTAGGGCCTATACAAGATCAATTATTTGGCTTTTTATGCTCTCTTGACTGGTGCTAAAGCAGTAGTTAACTGGGAGGTTTGATGCTGATACACAAAGCCAGCCATAATAGAGAAGAAAGCCACCTTTAATTTCAAGCTCCACTAGAATCATGAAAGGAAAAATGAATGTTTACTAAATGAAAAAGGATGATACTGCTGGAGAGAGGAAGTTTTGGTTAAGCTTTTAGGGGAACATTAATAACTTTGAGAAATGGAAACATATATTATAAAACATGTTTAAAATGGCATAAACTTCAGAAAAGCCAGAAAGTATTTTAAACTTATCTAAGCTCCTCAGTGCGGTATCAAGTTTTAAAAATCAAGCAAACTGAATGATAGCTGACATATGGAAGGCAGCTTTCTAGTACTGACACATTTTCTATGAAAAATTCAATATAGCCTTATATTTAGAATAAATGTTTTGAGGTGAAATGGAAGTCTGCTGATCAACTTTTGCAGATTTCCAGGGGAATGTGCGAAGCATCCAGGCTTGTTCCCCAGGAATACACTTTCATAAAGCTGCTGCTCCGAGAGTCCTCTGACACATCGCAGCGCGGCTGGGCTTTGCCTATGATATGTTGCCAAGCACCATAAACGAATGCAGCTCTGAGATGGCAGGTCACTTTTTATTTTGCCAGACACAACAAAGAAGTGTCAACCTCTGACAGTTTTTAAAAGTAGGCTTTAAAAGATATATCAAACCTTTTTTTTTCTTGTTTTAACCAGTCAGTATCTGAGAAGAAATGCTTACAGAAAAAGAGAGGGTGGGGATATCTGTGGAAGTGGAAGCTGTGCTATGTGAGTGATTTAGCATGACATCACTCTGGTTTTATGCTGATAAATACATTTGGGATTAGGTGATGTGGACCTTTTGACACCAAATAAATGGGCAGTGGACCTGAGTTCAGTCGTCTGATGTGTTTGTGCACTACTGAGGTGGGATTATAACTGCTGCCCGTGATGCACTGGATTTTGTGATAATTGCAGTTAATATGCTTTGGCCTTCCATTTTTGTGGTAGGACCTTGCAGTCCTTAGGTACCTTGAATTCCCTGCAGAGAACCCCTGTAATAATAGGAAATGGAAGCATTTAGCAGGTGAATCGCCTGATTTAACACAATATAGCACAGTCTGTGAGCAGTGGGGCAGGACAGGAACAAACCACGGCAGCTTGGGATCCCAGTTCCACAGTCTGACACCTAAGTGCTCTGCCTCCTGGGAAGCACTCGCTGATGGTCGACAGGAAAAGGGAAATGCTGGTCCTATAAATGCTGGCCTGCGATGCTATAGCTTAAAAGCTGTATTTACTTTAATGGGCTTCAGGCTAAGGCATGTTAAAAGAAACTGTAAAAACAGAAGAAAAGAAAAAGAAAAAAAGGGGGCATGCTGTCAATACCATGTCATAAATAAATGCTGCATTTTTCATAAGACTGCCAAGGATATGGCATAGTCATGAAAGCAGGGAAAGAGTGTTGTAGGAGACAATCTCTCTATATTACTTGCGATAAACCAGCTTATACGTGATTGCTTTCAGCGCTAGACTGCGTTTCTTTCGAACAGGTTTGCACTGGCGGTGTGGTGTAGGGTTTGCTTCGCAGCCATCTGGGCAGCGCTCCATCCCCCTATAGCCGCAGACTGATGAAGTCATTGCCAGCACTTCTTTCCAATGGGAGAAATAACCAGGTTCACGTTCACCGTCCGTCTAAACCCCAACCATTTCAAGCAACAGCAAAAGGACTATCATGCTCATAAGAGCACGTTTCCCTTATAATTGCCTTGCCTTAGCAGACAAGGAAATAGATCTTTTTCTTTTCCTCCCAATAACTGCAGACCATTGGGAACTATTCTGCACACAGGGAAGTTCTTTGCCGGGGGAAGTTCAGCTAAAGAAGACTCAGAGGATGCGACTGCAGAAGGTTCATCCACTCGTGTGCGTTGGTGGAAACTACCCTTACACACCTAACTGTATGCTGCTTCTGCTTGAAACGAGTATCGGCCAGCCCACTCGCCTCCCCTACGGGCACCAGCTTCTTTTGTTCGTGATTTCTGCTGATGCTGGTAGTTGAGAAGCAGACTAAACGGCTTCCAGTTTATAAAGAGAAGTAAGTTGCAAATTGTAGGAAAATTACTTTGAAATTATATATCAATGCTAGTTCATTTTCAATTGTATTTATAAAAAGTTTCTAGTATGACAAACAAGTGGTACATTGTGCACTAGAATAGCATTATGGAAATGTACAGTGAACACAGAGATGTGCATAGGACTGTAATTTGTGAGTAACGAGGTGTATGTGCTCTGAATAAGTAATTAAGAAAATTTCAGTATAGCTATAATATTGGTATTTACTGTAAGGCTACTGCAATACACAGGAAGATTTCTGCACTGTGGCTCCCTTGTGCCGTCAGGCTGGCAAGCGCATTCACAAGCCAGCCCTTCAGACTCTCATCTCTCCTTCCTCCCTCTCCTCCCCATCACACCCCTAGCAAAGCAGAAAATAAAGAAGATGACAGTATTATGTTAGGAACTGGTAGATGAGGTAAGGACAGCAATCACTGCAGAATCTCAGTCAGAGGAGTTTCAGGCTTGGTTACATTCATACTTGACTTTCAAATTCTGATCTAGTCAGAGTGCAAAGCCATTTCCATTCTACTCCCTGTTTTCATCCTTTGGAGCTTTCACAACAGGCATCCTTTGAGATGTATTTTCCACCTTTTCCCAGCTCTCAGAGGAGTGTGTGTCCACATATATTCATCTTAAAAGTTCTAGCTGAAAACTCTTACAAGTTTGTGGATTCAGTACGCATATGGCAAAAACCCAATAATTTTTTCCCACGAGTTATTCACCGTATATAGAGAAATTTGCTACATGGATATAGGGCATAGAAATATTAATACTTCCCTGGGCTTTTATCTGGCAAAATTTCCTATTAGAGAAGTAGATACCATTTTAGAATATCCCTTCTCTTCTGACTAAAGTCCACAGAGCACGTGGTCTTAACTACAGCTATAGACATGTAGTACAGCTATAGCTGCTGTGTCCCTGGTGCAGCTGGGAAGCAGTGGCCCTGGTGGTCCTGACCCCACCTGACAGCCTGGTGCTGATAACCCCAGCCCTGTCTCCAGCCCGTGGACTGGCTGGGCTGCAGCTTGGACGCCGAGCGCTGTGGGGATGGGTTGCATCCTCTAGACTCTTCTCTCACCTCCTGACGCTGTTTGTCCAAGTTGCTCTCCCGTACCACCCGAATGCAGCTCTCATAAATCCAAGTTCTCCCTGCTGTCCATGATCTCATGAACTGCAGTGGCCCTGGCCGAGGCTGTAAAGGTGCTCGTTCGCCCTATCAGCTCTTCCGTGGTAAATCCCAGGAGACAGGGTGCGTGCCAGGCTGATGAAGGCGCCTCCTGTGAACCACAGGGCTGGACTTCTGTGGTTCCAGGGAAACACAGCAGTGGAGTGGCGGCACATAGAACCATAGAATCGTAGAATTGCCTAGGTTGGAAGGGACCTTTCCGATCATCTAGTCCAACCGTCAACCTAACTCTGACAAAAACCATCACTGTAAAGTTTTTGCATGTTTAACACCCTGTCACAGACAGGAGAGTTATACATTCAAGAGTCACTAGCATTAGGATATGTATTAAATTTTTCTTGTGCACCATGTGCAAATGTGTTTGACTTACTCAAAACAAACCCTTTACTCTGTCTAAGAACAATGGCATGATTACTGTAGAAACCAAGTTTTATATAATTATACAGGGAGAATTATTAGAAAAGCATTGCCCTTCTGTACGGCATATGGCTATCATTCATACCACTTCTCAGCCCACACCCCCGCTTTATCCTGCATTCTCCGTAGTAATGGCACTTTTAAAAGACGCCGAGAAAACGACTATCGTAAGTGAAGTTATTGTCTCTTTATTGACCACAGGACTATCTATTGAATTGAATATATTGGCTTGGGAAATCTGTTTTGCCCACCCTAAACGGCTCCCTGTCTTAAATATATCTGCTCAGAGCGGCGTGCATTATAGAAATAAAACTACACAGACAGCATGTTTGTCAATCAGCAGAAAAGGCTCCACACCCGCTGTCCCGGGCACATAGGCTTTGTAAGCACCGGTTTCCAACAGATAAATGTAATCAAGGTTTATATGCTCACAGAAGCCAACAGGATGGGATTGTTTCACTCGAAAGATCAGAAGAAAATTGTAACTAATGTTGTGGAAAATTACTTTGATATTGCTTTCTCAGTACAGCATCACAATTAGGTAGCAATGTGAAGCACGGGGAAAGAATAAATGAATAGTAACAAATCAACACAAACAGCTACTGTCAGGAGTACTTTGCTCAGTGAAAGTAATGTAAGCATTACTTAAAGTTTTATGACTGTGGATTTTATACCGGTTTAAGTAGTACATCAAGGTCTCACCATCATGCTTGCTAGGACTAAAACAATCAAGAACAATTTCCGCAACAGACAGATAAAACCAAAGTACCAAAGTATTTTTATTAATCTTGTTTCATAACTTGTACTATTTTAGATTAAAGATGACTGAAAGTACTAACAATGAAAAATGTCCTTTTGGACAATGCAAAGTTCTGCTATGCTGCTTTTCAGTGGAAAACAAACGTTACTGACTTTTCCCCACCCTTCCCGATGAGCTTCCAGCGTCTGGCAAATACGTTTCACTACGTAGCAACTACATGGGAAATACAAAAGCAAAGGCTAATCCAATAAAACTTTGCCATGCGGAATCTGTTGCTGTAAGTAGCTTAATGACACGTGCATGTGTTCAATTCTATTGAGGGGGCAATCAGAGAAGCAAGTTATAGCAATATCTGATCCCCGTTAGAAACAGGCCCGTTTCGGGAGAAGCACCCTGCCCGGGGGAAGGGAAGGATCCTTCCCAGCTCCCCAAAAACGTTGCTTGTAACTGACAGATTTGCACAGGAGAATCTCTAGAGATGAAATATGCCTACCTCTCTTTTTAATGAAATGAATGCATATTTTTTCCTGTGTCCTTTAAGCCGCCTAATATGTTTTAGGGATAACTGGTATCATTTTCAGAAGCAGTGGATGTGAGGAGTTCCTGAGCCCACTGGGAGTGGCAAGCACTTAACACACATGGAAATCAGCCAAACAGAAATAAGAGTAATTGTATTGAGCACCTTTTACCCCAGGGTACAGTCTGCTTCCTATTAACATAAATAGTAATTGAATGTGCGAATCGAGCAATTGATTGCCCACCTTTGGCAGCAGCAGCACGCTCGGGCTGTTCATGCTTTAGCTCTGCGGAACCCTGCCCACAGCAGCCCCCTGCGGCACGGGGTGAGCTCCCCTGCTGGGGCACTCTGGCCAAACTCGCTTTTATTGAAGTGTGCTTGGGCGTCCCCTTCTACAGTTACATCCCTCTCCAAAATCCCTTCACAGGGGGCTACAATCAGCAGTCCGCGTTCAGCAGGTTTGTGGCAGAGAGAACAGAGGTACGACAGGCCACGGTGAGGGACCAATAATGAAAAAATGGAGAAGAAATTGCACTGGTTTTGAGATGCCACTAGAAATTCCTTCTCTTTCAGGAGCAAAGAATTAACTTTTCAATGTAAAGTTGCACATTCTTAGATACATTAGAGCACTGCCTGCATTTGCTGTCCATACATCTTTCCCCTCACCCCCAATCTACTGGCCAGTTTCAGTCAAATGAGGCCAGTACCACCAGTTTTCATCTGTAAACTCTTTTGCATCTAAGTATACAAAAATTAATTGCAAAAACACTGAAGGGACTGGTTAATTCTCTGCTTTGCACAACACTGATGATTCATTATTTCTGTAGTTTCAGCTGAGTGGCTGCTTTCAAAATTGGTATGCAGTGGGACTAAATAATAAACATATTAAAGTATAGTTTGTTTAGTGACGTGGAAATAAGCACTTAATAAGCCTGGACACAGAAATTAGCACTTAATGTAATTATTTAAGGGTTCTCTGTGTTAGGGTTCAGCTCCTTTAAAAATCTTAGTATTACTTTAAGATATAGGCAGTGGTGTTCACACACACACACAGGATCACAGAATGGTTTGGGTTGTACAAGGAAGATGTCAATCCAATAGACTTCTTATAAAGCACATATTTAGTCAAAGGAGAATTTCAGTGCACATAAGAGCAAACATAGCGACCAAACCTCGGCGCGCAGGGACATTATTATGAGCTGGAGGATCTGCACTGGCATTTGTCTGGGCTCTAAACCAGCCTTCACCGCAGCCTTGGTCACAGAGAAAGTGGCTGCAAGTAAATCAGGAGATCTCGTGCTTTTTCATACTTGCGTGCCCCTCCTTCAGAAGGGAACCACTATTGCAGACCACAGTTTTCTCCTTCTCACGTGGATGTGGTCTTTGTGGCTCTACACACTTCAGAGTTAGTAGCACAGGAAGATGGCGTGCGTATGAATGAGAGTTACGGAAAGTTTAATGGAAGTTAAGCACGTTAAAGGAATGCATCCCAAAGCATTTTATCTTTCTTGCCTGCCTCATTTATGCATCTCTTATTTTGCATCTCCATGACACACTGAATACCGTATACAGGCAAGGGGGGATTCAGAGGCGTGTATTTGCAGGAACTGAACTTTTGGCAAAATTTCTCACTTCCATGTTGATGGTGGTGTAGCTGGCAGCAGCAGCTGCTCTCAACTTCAGCAGAAAATTAACTCCATCCAGCTGGACCCTGTGCACCTTGGCAAAGATTCCTGCATAATCAGTCAATCAGTTTGGAACTGTTTTTTAAGCAAACTCCTCTTTTTTAAAAAAGAAATTATTAAATAACTTCAGAATAGCTTTTATTAAAAAAATACACACACACCTACCTTTGTTGAGGCAAAGTCTGTGAAACGTGTAGAACATGTTAAAGCTGTAAGTTCAAAATGTTGCACGTGAAAGCGCGAGTGAGCCAAATAGAAATTGGAATGCTAACCTGGTGTCTGCTGATGAACTATTTCTTCTGGATCCTGCAGGTGAATGAAGACAACGAGCCCAGCTGCTCCAAACAGCAAGATGAAGGAGAACATACATGTCAGCCTCATAATTATTGTTCTCAGATCAGTCCGGTCCTGACCCAGGAAAAGAACTGCACGCAATCTCCCGGACACTCTTCACTCATAGTCTCCTCCTCGCATCTGGAAGTCTGGCGTAACACATCTACAAGAGGTAAAAAAACAAACCCCTAAAACTTAACATAAGAAGCGTTCATTTTTTCAAGGCAGATTAGTAGATTTCAGTCTTTGTTTAGATCGAATAACGGATTTCTCTATTATTTCTTTGGTACAGTTAATTGTAGTCATCCAGTCAATTTCTGCCCGCCCCATCAGTTTGTCTTTAATTATATGTCACTGGTTTTAACATATTGAAAAGACAAGGTAGAATACCATTAAAAAGTGCAGTTGGGGAAAAAAGGTCATGCCATGGCTGCAATTTGCACAGCAACCCCTCTTAATAGTTGGCTTGCTTCAAGTGAAGCATGTGCCACTTTTTATTTTTCCCTGGTTAAACAATATGAAAACCGTGAAGGGAGATA
This sequence comes from Chroicocephalus ridibundus, assembly GCF_963924245.1. Lineage (NCBI taxonomy): Eukaryota > Metazoa > Chordata > Aves > Charadriiformes > Laridae > Chroicocephalus > Chroicocephalus ridibundus. Next base: position 84,399,214 of record NC_086287.1, on the reverse strand, counting down.
ATGTGGGGGAACCGATCACAGGAGCCGCACCGTGTGTGTCAAACGTGGGGCGAAGGACGAACAACCGCCTGCTTCACCCTTGGTAAAGCATGCATGCCGCCCGCTGGAGAAGCTCTGTGGGTGTTCAAGGCTCCCCTGGGAACTCCCAAACAGTTTTGGGATCGGTTCTGCCAGTTCTCGCTGCTGGCTCCAACACTTGCCGCTACATGCGGTCCCAGGGAAACGGCCGCAGCCGCAGTCCCAGGTGGCCACCTTGTGTGTCATCTGGAACGCCCCGCTGAGCACAGCCCTCAGGCAAGGACTCCACTGCCAGCACATCAGCAGTCCCGCCGGAACCCGTGTCCTGCCTGCGAGGTACTAAGAAGGGAACAAATGAAAGAGCAAGAACCAGAGAGGAAAACCATTAGCACTGCCACATGGCTTTAGTAATTGAAATAAATGCTTTTGCCACACAACTGTGCTGGTCCTGCCTTTTTCAGTAATATGAAGGAAGGTCCATTAGAGCACTGAACTAGTTCCCAAAAACGTAACCAGATTCCTTATTGAAGGCAATTACTGAGCACTAGGACTCTGGCTGGAGATCAGCAGCAAGTCACAGAGGTGGGGATCACTTTGCTTTTCTCACATTTCTAATTGTAAACGTGAGCTGGTCTAAAGGAAGGTTTTTGAAGGTGGCCTTTGTTTACGAAAGGGGTATTAAGTACAGAAAGACTGTGTAACATTAGTTTGCAGGGAGGATGGACTGTGGAAAGATGATCATTCAAAATAGTTATGCCAGGAAAAGTCTTTAAAGATTTGTTCTCAGTGTGCCTAGAATATTTGGTGTCAGGGGCAACTTGTTTACTTTTCATGGTTTCCATACCTGGTTTTTAATTTTCTGCAGTCTACTGGTATTGTAAGTTTCTAGTCGTGTAGCCGTGATGAAGTCGTTTCTGTGACTCTGATGGATAAGGTTATTTAACGGCAACTATGTTTATTCAGTGCCTAAAGCAGCTGAAGGTAGGCTGCAGGCCAGGAACACTGGTGGATACTTGTATCTTAGATAATACAGAGCCCTAAATTCTCTCTTTACACAGGCAAATTCAGCTTTATTTTCTATTTAAATTATGGCAGACCTTAACTGCGTATTTTTATTATTTTTTCCCTTAAACCTTTCTCACCCCATTAAAAGTAAAATGAAAAGAAAATGGCAGGACATTGTTCCGCACTAGGAAATCCAAATCCCTATGGGTCCTTGTGCAGGTTCATCTGTGCCTGTGGTGTGCACGTGTATGTTGTATGGATAGACTTTTTGTACGCATATTTATTATATATCTATTTTTAAGGGTCAAATGCAAACTGTAAAGCCCTAGGGGAGTCAGATTAGGGAAGGAGGATTAGACTTCAAAGCCACTGTGTTACAGTTCCAGATGTTGTAGTTACAAGCAAACAGTTAGGGAACACCAACCACCCTCTCTCTGCTTCGCTACAGAATTTGTTTGCACTAAATAGTCAAGGGTTTGGATAAATGGGTGCTTTGAACCAAATCTACCTGTGGCAAGGCTGGTACACCACCAGAATGAGACCATCATTTTGTAAAACTGCCCAGTCGGAGCTTTTCTAAGAATATATAATATTCTTATATATATAATATCCCTGATATAAGCATTTCCCATTCTGTAGCCTACTCATGCTCCCTGCCTGTCCCCGGGGAGCAGGACGCCCCAGCCTGGTTTTACAGGACAGGCAGGAGGCAAGTGTCTCTGCCCAGGATTCTCCAGAAGGGCGGTGAGGGAGCTGAAGGGCCTCCCAGCCCCCAGGATGGGGCTGGCAGCACGGGGAATGCCCCGGCAGCTGGTGGGACGGAGAGCTGGCAAGGAACGCCTGATCGTCGTTTGAGAGACAGCAGCTTAAAAACATCCACTCTCAAGTAACAAGGGGTTTATATTTGCTTAATGCGGAGTTTTAAGGTCATTTTTTGAATGAATTATACCCTTGAGCAAATATGGGTTTCTAAAACAATTATCATTAGCTTAAAATGCTAAACCATTTCCCCTGGTTTTGATTTGTTGAAATGTTTTTGTTTGAAGTAGAGGCAGCATCAAGAAAGAAGATCCCTAGCCAGTTCTTAATTAGCGGGAGAAATGCTACAGGAGCAGTTTTTAACAGTTCCAATGTTTACAGTGTTCCACATCCTATAGGACAGCTGGGTTCAGGGTCACCTAACCCTTTAGGTCAGACACTGCAGTGTCTTCGGGACACCTCAGGATGCAACAGTAAGAAAGCTGGATGGAAGCGTATATTGAAAGAAGAAAAGGCCACGTGCACTTGGGTGACTCCAAAGAAAGGCTGCTGCTCATGGCCTGTTGCCATTGCACGCCTTTGCCAGGAGTGAATATAGAGGGAGTCCGAGAAGGAAAAAGAATGAGAAGCTCTTTCCTCTCAACAAAATTATTACCTCTCAACAAAACACAAACTTCAGAGATCTTTAAATTATGGGTCTAGGCTTTTCCCCTCCCTCTTCTCCTGTAATTATTTTTTCAATCAGTTGACTTTAATTAACGTGTCCTAGGAGAGCAAACCCGGCGAATGGGAACGGCTGCTTTATGCGTGCTGAGCGTGTGTGTCCCCAGCCCTGCCAGGCTGGTGCCGGGCTTCGGCAGCAGAGGAACGCTGGAAGCAGATAGCGCTGACCCATAAATGTCAACCAAGTGTCCTCATTAAGAAAATATTTGAAAATATCGTTTACACTCAAATCACATAATTTTAAAGATGGATGAAATTAAAAACCTCCAAAACCCTTAGTGGAGCATCAGCTAACAGTTTCTTCAGGCAGTAATTCCTCGGGCACGTGAGGGAGAGAGGGACGCTGTGTGTGGGAGCTTTGGATTGATCCATGCAGAGCCCTGGCATCTGGGAGGCAGAACTGGGACAAATCCAAAGCCTTCAACTTACACTTTGGATTTGCAGTCACATACCTTAACCGTGCTCTTTACAATGGGCAATAATGTATTTTTATAATTCTTATTAGTATTACTGAGAGTGCAAGAAGATAAGGTTGCAACAGCTTCCAATCTAAACTCCATTTTCAGCTGCCCTGAACTTATTAAACAGATGGAGAGTGGTTCACTAGAACGTACAACAATGAATTGAAACATCTAACTTTTAATTTATTCTTCCTTTATACATTTTTGGGGTGGATAAAACTCCAAGGTATCAATATGTTTTTCTGCGCTTTCCTATTACCAGGCTATGTGAATGCTCTGCCCTTGAAAGCAGCAGAAGTATGTGTTTGCGTGGATAATAATTAGCACTCAGATAGCACTTTCCAATTCAAAGAGATTCATTAATCACCATAGTACTCCTGTGAATTGTGGGGTGAGGAAGTATTGGTGCTGGGTAGGAGAATAGGTGTTGCATCATTAAAGCAAGCCCTTTAAGGAAAAAAAGTTTTAGCTAAAAATCATCCAAATATGTTTGTGGAAAATACTTGAATATTACAGCAAAATTTTTAGGCACCAAATCTTTGACTTACAGAGAAGCAGGACTAATTCTCCCCTGCTTCCAAGTGGAACTGAAAGACACTGCAAGCCAGTATGATGGGAAAGATTTATTTACATCTTTTGACAGGAGTGGCACTGAAGTAGTGCTCTCTAGGCCTGCTTTTGTGCAGTCAGCCCCTGGGAGCATAATGCCGAACGTTTGTTCTGGGAGCAGTGTGAGGTTATGGTAAGGGCTCAGCACAAGAAAGGCAAAGAGAGAGTTTTCTACCTGCGTCTCTGTGGTTTGACTCCTCATCTCAGATGGGTCAGCCAGGCTGCACTCGGGCTTGTGTCCGAGGGCACCTGGCTGTTTGTTCATCCATGAGCTCTGCGGACACGCCATTCTCTCCCTCGCCTGCTAACACGTCCGTGTGAAGAATGGCAGGGATAAGATCGTAATCTAAGGGCAAGATGTAATTCTTAGGTAGAAACTCAGGGGGTTGCCTTTGGTCCATCTAGAACTGGATCTTTCCCTAACAGCTTCAAAGGAAAGTAAAAAACCCTTGCAGAGCAAAGCAGAGGATAGCTTGCCCCCAGGAAAAGGTCTGTCGATCTTTGGTTGAGGTCACCTTCTTTTTATGTGGGTAGCGTATCTGAGACTGGCCATCTCAGGAAAACACGATGTCAGGGCGTGCGGCTTTCACAGCACTACCAACCACCGCTTTCCGAGAGCGTGGTCACTCGCAGAGAACAGGAGGGATGTGGGGCACAAGACAGCTACAGCCCTTCATTTCTCTCTGGTGGCAGCAGAGAGAACCTGCAGAACCCAAGCCTCCTTACCCTCTGAGCTGGGTGCCGGTGTGCTATCACTGCCCCGGACAGCTGGCGACCAGCCCAGCTAAATTAGCCTGGAGACAAAAGGAACTGTGCCAAGAGGAGAACAGAAGAGGCTCTTTTCCTATGTGGAACCAGGCGTGGAAGGACCAAGGTGGGCCAGAGCCCCGTGAGGCTCCTGCCCGCTGCAGGGCACCCTTAGGCTCTTCCCTCCTGCCCCTCACTGCAGGTGCCGATGCAGCTCCCAGTGCATCAAGGAACGCAAGCTAATGCCAGCATCAGGTTTACATTACCATATACATCAGAAAGTCAACAAAACACCCAAGTTGTTTGCAAACACCTACTGATTGCTAAATTGGACAATTACAAATCACCTATGAATGAATGTAAATGCCTAGTTCACAGGTACACGGTAAACTTCATTTCTCACGCTGCGCGAGCTTTAGTTGATGGCAGGCTGCTGGTTCCGACTAGCAGCCAAAGCCTGCTCCTTATTCAAAGGAGGGCAGCAGCGCCCAGGAATCTTGGCCCTTTGGAAGCAGGGATTGAGGATGCGTGCTGGGGAGTAACCAGGTACTGAGCAGCAGGGATTGGCCTGGGCACGGGCTCCCGCTCTTGCGGTTGCACCACCCTTGGGAGGCAAACTGGGATGTCGGGATGGTGCTGTGGAGCTCTGCGTGGAGGTGCGGCTCCGTGCAGCGCTATCCCGGCTCTCTCTACGGAGAAATGTGGCACCACACAGGCACAGCCTCGGTGGTGCCTTCGACCTTTGCCAAACCGCCCTCAGTTAACGGCATCCATGGACTTGGGGTGCTGCCAGTTCAGAGGGAGAGGTTTAGAAATGCAGAAGTACTGTTACAAGTCAATCTTTGCCTGACAGAAGCAAAACCTACACGGTAAGTTTCAGCGCTGCCCTCGCTGATCTGGGGCAGTTTAACTGGGAGCTGTTGGCAGCTGGGAGCTGTGATGGGCTTTTGTCTTCTACTCTGTGTTGTTTCGTGCCTTCTGAAAGGGTGCCGTAATGCAGCACTTATTTTGTGCGCTATTAAGATAACTTTACTTAGATTGTGTAATATAGTTAGAGACTGGGATAATGACAGCGGGCAATTAGCTGAATAGAAAAAAAAAGGAATACTATTACTACAAGAATATTAGAAAATGGTTTGCTATTATTACTGAAATGATCACTTTGAGATGCATTAGCTGGGTCTCTCTGCGTTGTGCGAGCAACGGCAGCTTCTCGTCTCTTGACGTTGAGCCAAGCACACGTTTCCGTGCTTCAGAGCACCTACACGGACAGAAGGCCGTCAGGCACAGGGCCCCAGGGTTTCCCATCACTCAGGTGTCCACTCTCTGCTTTACCCCCGGCTTTGAGATCAGGCTTGTCATGACATTTACAAAAGAAAAAGGATTTATAAACATTATTCATATTCACCGGCAAAACTAACTTTTTATAGCAGTTTTACAAATGCAGGCACTGTACTAGAGGTGAAGATATTAAAAGTCACATTATTCTGTAGCTGTCAGCACTTCTTTTTGGAAATAGGAAATGCAAATGAATCCCAAGTATTATGCCCCAAATCCTTTAACTTCTTTAGCCCAGAAAGAAGCAGGAAACTATTAATCCTGTGGCTGCTTCCATTCACCAAATGTTCATCTTTGGGTGCTGGATTTTGTGTCGCTATATTCCTGCTCATGTCTCAATAGAACAAAAACTTGGATTTTTTCCTGAGATTTGGAAAGAACAAATTTTGTCCAGCTGATATTTCAAATCAAAACATTTTGTCTGGCTTACTTCAACTTCATATGTAATTACATTCTTCTTTGTGTAATAACTGTAATAAGTGTTACATAAGTATTTTGAAAAATAAGTATTTTGAAGAAGGGTGAAATAAGAAGTTTTTAGTTGAATCTGTTCAAAATGGCCTGCCCCTGAAGTCTCCCCAAAATTATTTCCTGAAAGAAATCTGGATTCGTATTTTTCCTTCATATGGGTAAAGGAATTGAACCTGCTTCGATGAAATCAGGAGTGCAGTTAAAGGTTCCTCTGACTGACAAATCCTTGGAGATCACTAGTGAACTACTGGCATGGAGAGAGGTGGAGCCTTCCCACCTCTCTGTCCCCTGACCCCTGTCTGAGGGATGATGGTGACTGCCGGCAGCCCCGATGCTGTGTCCTGAGGTGCCCTCCGCGCTGCTGGGCACAGGGAGCAGTTGAGCAGTTTGCGTTGGGGCAGCGAAGCATTCCTGCCCTCTGTGCTTTCCCGCAGCACGACCCCGAGCTCTCCCTCTCCTTATGAACCGCTCGCAGGGGCAGGAACCGGTGCGCGGTGAACGGGCCCCGCTGCCCTGCCCGAGGAGCCGGCACCTCCTCCTCCCTGCAGCTGAACTAGTCTCTTCTGTGTCCCAGCCATCCCGAACCACCGTGCTGGGCCGAGCACCCCTGCTACGTGCCACCCAGCGCACACCAGCACCGCGGTAGGAAATTAGGTAGAACTTACTGCCTTTTAACGCCTCTGTTCTCCACTCACTGATGCCATTGCACGTCTTGGCTTTCAGCATCTCCTCCAATTACGCAACGTGGGGACTTCTCGACAGGAAGAGAATCCTGAAAATTACAGGATCCTCTTTTGCTCACAAATATACACAAATCTATATTCTGCAAAAAGTGGGGAAAAGGGGGTTTAAAGGCTTTTTCTTATTCAGGTGGAAACTTGTTTTGTCAGGTATCAGTGGGTGCAGTTCTCCTCCGTTATGTATACCAGTTTTGTCCTTTGGACCTGCGCACCACTAGAATGTATGTCAATCTACGAAACATGCCAAACCTGAATTTTGACATAACTGCAAAAAGCTATGATACTGATTTATGTGGCTGAAGTCAGAGTGATAACGTATGGCCCCTTTTTCCCATTCCGACCCTCCCCGCCGGCAAAGCTGCTAAAGCTGCCCTTCTTGTTTCCATCACATTGCAACGGGAAGCGGGCACTTCTGGTTTCCACTTTCATCTACAATTTAAGACCAAAAGGGACAGCACTCAGTAAACAACCAAAATAATCCTTTCAAAGTCGAGAAGATTTCTTTCCTATCTTTCTGGGTGCAAATTGTAGCAGGAGTCATGTGTTACTAATCTTCTCAGTACTGCAGCGGGTCCTTAGCAAGTTAATACACACACCTCTCCAAGATCCTCCAGGGCTTATAATGCTATTCCTAAGCTAAAACATAATCTCTAAAAGCAGTTTGTATTTGAAATGAAATTTTTTTTCTTTACTTTGTTTCAGATTGACATCTGACAGGAGCTGTGTGGTGACAGTGTAAATAGCGAGTGTCAGTAATGAACTTGTCCAGCTTCCTGCCACCCCGAGCAGAAGGCAGGCGATGCGCACGGCAGGTCTCCCCGCAGGCAGCCCAGCCCTCCCGGGCTCTGCCTGGCACCAGCGTTTATGGCAATATTGTCCCGCCTACAATACATCATGTAGAAAACTGCGGAAAGTAATGAACTCTCTTGTAAAATACAGCAGAAAAGTTCCTAGTTTATCAGGTGCCCACTTGGTTCTAGTTAAAGCCTGGGTTGAAGTGCTTCCCTCTCCCTCCGCTTGCTTCAATCTCTCTTCTACTTAAAGTAACTATGATGTTTTCAAAGGCTTTTTCAGATGATTGCACCCTCGTGTGACAATGGTGGTTGCACATCTCTGAAATAATCTTCTGCAGTTGCCCCGAAGGTGCTTCCTTTGTCTCTTCTATGGGTTTCCCGGCTATTCCGAAGAAAAACGCCTTCTTTCGGAGGACAGGACACACCTGGCATAAGCGGGACTTCCAGAGGTACCAAACAAGTAACTACCTCGGACATATTCCCTCCTTGATGTCAGTATGAAGCAAATGTACATTGGAGTTTGCTTTTATAAATTAATTTTTCTGTGCAGTTTTAGATGGGTTGTGGTAAGGAGAAAAAGATTACAGAGCTTAAAGACTTCATGAGCTGCTTTTATATATATAAAAATATAAACTTAAACAATATGGTCCTACCCCTTGGCTAAAACCTCACATGCCAAACCTCTCGACATCATGAGATTTTAAATAAATTTTTATAACAACAATTTTGAGTAGCTTCATGTGTATACATGTGTGGGGCCCTGTCCTCCAACATTATGGCTTAAGTTTGTGCCGTATGTAAGATGGTTCATGTAATAAGGTGTAGAGATTCATGACTCCTCAATGTTATTTCCTTTTCCTAAAAGTATTTGAAGTGGAGATTCTTCGTCTGGGAGTCCTAAGCAAGCAAGCAAAACAGGAAAACTGTGCAGTGGTCCCTGTAAGCTAGGAATTAGAAACCTTTGTCACGAGTGAGGGTGGTTTTAATTCCACACTTGTGGAAACAAAACACAGGAAAATTTCTGCAAAAGCCGAACGAAAACAGCCTCCTGGCTCACGCTGCGTCTGGCTCATTGTGATGCTACTATGGTTACGTCAGGAAGGAGAAAATAGCCCTCGTAACCTTGACATGGAACATCTTGCTGTGGCGGTGGAGTGGGTTCCTTTATTGACTCGAGCAACTTTTGTAACGACGTACATCTGACTGTTTTCACCTAATACTGGCTCTTAATCCTTCTAGCCATGATGACTAATTTGTTTCTTATTGAAATTTTACAAATGCCTTCTCCCTAATGAAAGATCACCATCTGTTTAGTCAAGGTTCTTTTTCCCTTAGACTATGCCCGTATGTCAGACAAGTTGTTTCCTCTTGTCCTTGATTTGGGCAGTTGAAACCCAGCAGCTAATTGAAAGGAGACATTCTGTAAGTAGATCTACTTGGAAAACTAGATCTTTTTTCTTCTCTAAAATGCCTCTTACATTTCCTTTCCAGCTGAAATCCCCCAGGATACTTTGCAAAGCAAACTGAAACAAATATTTGCATTTTATTTTGAAGTGCAATTTCTAAACAAAATGAAATGGGATTTTTGTTTGGCGTTCAGTTGCCGCGTTGCTGCGGCATGTGAAGGATTAGCTGACTGGGTGCGGGGAGGTGTAGGGCTGGCAGGTCCGGAGCAGGGACTGAGCCCCTCCGGCCCACACGCCATGGGGGACCATCGGGAAGAAACCCTTCTGCAAGCTGAGAGATCTCCAAGGTGTGTAATAGGGAAGAGAAATATCTGGGGGCTTTGTGCCATGGTGAGTGAGGAAGGGTGCGTGGGGAGCTGTGGAGATGTGGAGAGGCAGGGCTGGGATGTGGCCGTGAGTTTCTGGGGAAGAAGCAAGCCCAGCGTTTGGGTTGATGGTGCCTGTTTGCCAGTGTTGTACTGGAGCATTGCTTACATTGGGCGGTGAGCATTTGTCCTGCCCTTGCACTCTTGGCTTCTGAAAGTGTTGCATTTTAGCAAGGTCGGCTTTGGGGAAGGGGTGCAGTACCACCTGCGGCTTCAGCACAGCCGTACTTGGAAAGATGGGAGTGCATCTGCCAGCAGAACCACTGGGGGACGGGCACGGTCCCTGTTCAGAAATGGGGCTGTTCGCTGGCCGCTGGTTACAGGGACCGTAGAAATGGGAAGACGGGAGATGCAAGGCTGTCTGAAAAAGGACCATAGGTCCCCGTTTACGTAGGGGAGCAGAGACATCAGTATGGTCACTGTATAAAGGACTGGGATGCCTACATGCCATGCACTTCTAGTTTTTCCTTATCTGTATGCTAGTGTGCACCGGAATTTCAGAGACTCCAAATTTCAGAGCAGTCAGAGGAACCGTATGGATTTTACAGCAACTACTCAGTAGCCTTTTAAGCATAAGGGGATTTTCAATATTGAGCTGTAATGAGAATCCGGAATAGGCATGAACTCTCTTTAAAATCAGTTCTGTGGCGCTAGTAGAGTGGGAGAATTTTACTATTTGGTTTGCTGTTATTCAATTATTTTTAAGCACCTTTTGTCAGATTTGTAATAAGAACAGATAAGGCAACTAGCTGCTAGGCATACTTGTGTGCTGTAAATATCGGAGATCATTAAATGCCACTGGGAAAGTTCCCGTTGTTACATTGATACTCTATAGGAATGGGATATGCTCTATTGACTCGATGCGTTCGACATCAGGCGCAGTTTGTAACTCCATCCCTTCTCAGCTCCTGCGTTCGGTGAGGCAAAGGCAGATGCAGCCTCAGAACTTCTGTCCTTTCCTCCCTCTTTTTGCTGTACTGCAGACAGGCATCACGATGCCTGCTCCAGGAGATGGAACAATTGTCAAAGCGTTTGTGATGCAGAGGAATCCTCCCAGGGAAGAAGGCGGCTATTCTGGTATTCCCCTCCCCAGCAGCAATGCTCGGGCTGCGCTGTCGAGACACTTACCAGCATCTTAGTGCTGGTGAATTAGGCTCAGACCACTGAACAGCAAAGAGAATGTAAAATCGGGATCTTTTCCTGTTTGGCGTGTCCAGCCCTGTCCTGGGCAGGGCTATTCAAACGCCGGGGGGTGGCTCTCGGGGCTGGCGGTACCACCTTGTCCCTGTGCTGCGCCGTCCCTCTTCTGGGTTGACACCAGCCAAGTTCTGGCTGGGGGAGACGTTACCCCAAACGCGAATATTTGCATTTGTTGCTGCAACTGAGGCATTCGCATTCAAAGGACTTCACTGAAGCTCAGAGAAATTGTTGTTAGTTTTCCAAAGTCACTCACATTTAATGGTTCTGTAAAAGGTACCAAAAGAACTGGGTTTTGGCCGCAGACACTGTGTTGTGTGTCACAGGCAGTAAAAGGAGGGATGAGAAGAAGGTGCAAAGATGACTTGCCTGAATAAGACTTGGTAAGACAAATTTCAGATAGTGCACACACAGAAGCATCAGTATTTGTCCTGGCACCGATAATAAACACCAGAGCTTATCTTGGTTTTTTGTTTGGTTGGTTTTATGGTTCCCATCAATGTAATTATCTGTGCCTCACTATCTTCAGTGTTTCCCCCGTGACACTTGTCTGAAGGAAAGAAGTAATTGCATTGATTTTGTATTTTTTTTTAACATATAGATGTACTGCTGCACAGGGAGGAGTTATGTGATTTACATGAAGTTATTCAGGATATTTCTTAGGAGAGCAACAGCTGATGCTGGCTTTCTCACACTACAGATAAGGACTAATCACGAATTCATTAGTGACAGATGAAATTAAATTACTGCTTTTATGCACTTTTTTTCCAAAGGCTTGATCAAGTATTTTTCTTTTAAATACAAAACCCATATGGAGTAAAATGTGTATTTGAGAGGAGTACTTCCTACTAGTAATATTACTAGGGTAGCGTCACTATTGATATACTGTTAATTACACAAAGCTTGAAGAACCTTGACTGAAAAAAAGCACATGCCAAAGGTGACCGGTGAGAAGTCAAGGCTGGAGTCAAGGACCGGGGGTCCTGCCATATGCTGTAGGTCTTGTTCCACACCTGCAACCCGCCGGGCACTGCAGCTCTCGTAGCAATTAAGGGATGTCTGATTCTTCTCCTTTCTGCACAGTGTTTGGCAGAGATACGGCTCAAGTTAGTCTGACTGCTTAGCTTTGGATTTTGTTGGCTACATCACTGTAATATCCCTTCTGGACTTTAATTTTCCGATGATAGCACATTGCTAAATGGTTTTCTTGCTCAGTTGTGCCGGTTTGTACTCCACGACTTCACTGGGGTTGCCTAGAGAAACCAAACACATTATGGTCCCGCAGCTTTGGTGCCGGAGCTCCAGCGGCTGGGTGGGCTTATCCCACAGGCACAGCGTGACGGGAAAAAATTAAATATCTGCACTTTCGGATCTAGGGTTTCCTTAAGCTTTCATTAAACTGAGGTGGCAGCAGGTAACGGTTACAAACAGGTCACGGAAAGCAGTGCCAGCGGGGCTGAGTTTTCTGCTTTGCCCAGTGTCAGTTATCCCCAGGGTGAACTACCTCCCCTGGACATGAACCAGTGGGAAGGACGCTTCGCTGACCCGCCCACAGACAGTGCCGGGCACAGAGATTCCACGGCCTCCTCGGACTTTATCAAGAAATTAATCATTTTTATAATCCTTTCTGCTTTTATCACTCTGTAATTACTGACATGATAAAGAAAGCGGTGTGCCTGCGCCGGACTCCCGCACAGGACTCTGGCTTGCCATCCACACTGCGACGGCAACGGCTTCATTCACACCAGGGCGATACAAAGTCTTAACTCCTGGTTCCATCACATTCACTTTTTTTATCAATGACCACGTGTCCAGAAAGCCACCTTAGACATGGTCTGGTGCTTGACAGCTTCTTAAATCCTTCCCTGTCACAAAACTTTCCTACAAAAGCCCAGGTCTGTCCATTTGCAAACCAACTATGCCTCTTAGCCCCAGCTCTGGCGCTGGCAAAACTCTCTGAAGCTTCATTCTGATTATTTGCATTTCCTGCGTTACTCACTAGTGCCTCCCGGCTTCACTTCATACTCTTTCAAGGAGCGTTTCACAGATAGAGAACTCTCCCGTGGAGCAGTGGGAACACTTAGGTTTGCAGCCCGGAGCCCCTCCTTTGCCCCCGCTGCTGAGATTGAGCCCTGGGTGCACCTCCCTCTGCCAGCCCTCCCACCGCCGGAAGAAACTGCCAGGCCCACAGCGCGGAAATATTTGAATTAAGCTATCCGAATTTAAAATCCCAGACCTTAAAAATAAAATAGTTACTGACCTTTTAGCTCATTTATAATTAAAACCCGTTCTAATGTTGTGCATATAAATAATAGATAGCTGTTTTCACAGATCAATGCCTTCTCCTGCTTTATAAGAAACATTTTTAAGTAAAATTACTGTGCCTTTAATAGGAAAATTTGATGTGTTAGCAACTATGGGTTGATCTCCGTACATTTTTCAATTGTAAATTGCACTTTAAAAATGCAAACAATTATTAATATTGATTTGGACTAAAACAATATTGAATTTCAATATATTTCTGGCTCTTTTATGAATTACCCTGCACAGCCAGTGTGATTATGATGAAAGAGTATTTGCACGCTCAATTTCTTTTCAGCAAGAAACCTTGAAGAGTGCTAGTTGTGTTCAGGCTGATAATGATAAACCCATGCATTCAAGGAAAATAAGACTACCTTAAAAATCTCAACCGAAGCATAGCAAATTAATATTTCAGCCTATACGTGCAGTTCTTACATCATGCTAGCTCAACTTTTGTTATTAACAAATACTGAGAATTTAGTTAGATCGCAGCTCAGCGCCTGAGCCCTCTGTTTGGGTTGTGCATCGCATGCAATTACAAGATGATGTCAATCCATCACTGCAATTTCCTGCGACTAAGCAAAGAGACGAATATATTCATGTCCTAGAATGCCGTAAGACGCCAATTTATTTAAGTGCCATTAAAACCATGTTTCTATGCTGAGGCTGGGACAAACATTTCATAGCTGTGTTGGCAGCGGGTTTTGAGCATTTCTTTCCATCTCAACTCTAATCTTGAGGCCTGTTTGCTAATTGCTTACGCAGATACGCCAGCACCTCCCCGGAGGCCGCACCTGGGGGATGATGTGGCGGTGGCCGTGGGCAGCAAGGTCCCTCCAGCCGAGTGTCCTCATCAGGACACGCAGGAGAAGGGGGCGAGGGGTCCTCCGGGAGCCCTGCCATAGGTGGAGAGAATTGTCTGGAAAACAGAAGCCCTTTTCCCTGGGGAAAAGAGGTGTATCGAATCAGGACAAAATGTCAAAGGGAGATTTTTGTAGAAATGGATTTTCAGAAAAATGTAATTTATCGGGCCCTTAAGTGGCGTTTTCATTGTGCTTGGCTGCTAACCGCTTGGACAGCTGTGCAGAAAGCTTGTGACCTGCCGAGGGTTTTCCCGGCGAGTGGGGGGCTCCAATTCCCGCTCCATCCCCTCCCTCTCCCTCCATCGGCCGGCACTGCAGGCCTCCGGCAGCCTGCCTGGAGCGCGCTGAGCCCAGGAGCGCGGAGCAGGCAGCAGCCCGGCGAGCCTTCATTTTGCTTCTCCCAGGGAAAAATGTATTTTTCCAAACTTTTTTTTTTCCACATAGCAAACTTCGGTTCTGTGAAAAGGGCAGCTTCTTACTGAAAATCCTTCTGCTGGAGAATTCCCCAACCAGGTCTTTTTCTGGAGCTTACTCCCACGTAAACTGAAAATAACCCAAACTTGGTGACTTTCCAGTCCTGTTACAAAAGCTAATGTTTTGCTAGAGCCCCTGGAGACGGCCGAGCTGTGCTACTTCTATTAAGAAAAGGCTAGTAGCCAGCCAGCAAGCGTCTGCAGGACTGGTGTGAGTGCTGCTGGCCCTTAATTCAATCATGTGTAATGAATGATTAATAATATTATGGCACTTAACCTTGAATAGCGTTGTAATTTTTTTGATTATGAAATAAAATCCAGAAAGCTTTTATGACGTTTGCTATTTTTAAACCTCATTATTTTGGAGAGCGTCATTCAAGAATTTCGAGCACTTGAAATCAGTAAAACAGAAAAATGAGCTGACGCAGGATTTTTCTTTCCCTGACAGAGGTGCTGGCTGGTGGGATTTCTCCCTCCTGTGGGCAGAGCTGGACAAGTGCCCTCCTGCTCCTTCATTTCACAGGTAATCTTGTTTCGCCGGTTTCTGCTCAGATGCCCGTAAATGTATAGTCACCTCTCTGTTATCTCACATTGTAATAGCGTCGTGGGTTCGATTAGAGCGAGTCAGTTTTCTTTGCCAAAGTGGCTTTTTTAACAAAACAGGACCTTTCAGAAAATGGATTCTTTGGTCATAATTTTGTGATCTAAGAGGTGCTTTCCTTGACAAAGTTAAGTTCTGTGTCCTATATTGCCAAAAAGAATACTGTGAATATTACTATACTTATGGAATACATACATTTTGCATGATATATAGTATATCGATACAAAATACTCTTAAGGACTCCATACTCTGGAAAAAAACCTGCTTCAGCTTGACGCAGTAAACGCAGGCCATAAATCTTCTCAGCAGAGAGAAGTCCGGGTTCTAAGAAGGAAGGATATTCTTCCTGTTAATTTTTCCTTAGAATGATCCAGATCCTGCCCGATCTCTACCTACTCTTTAGCTAGATTCATTTTGGATACACAACAGATTTTGTGCCTTCCAGGATGATGGAAGGAGTGCCTTGTGAAATGTTCCTTTCGCAAGGAACTGCTTTCATCATCTTGATTTTAGTTAGTGAATTTTAGCATTCTTGGTGTCTCCCAGGGGACGCTGCCTGACACCCTATGCTGGTATCAAAATTCATTGAAAGCAACTTCTGGCTCCTGAGCACCTTTCTTTCCAGACTGATGCCTCTACTCATCCTAGCAAGAGAGAAATAGCCAGAGCCTGAAATCTACCTTTTAGTAATTACTGTACGTTCTGCTGCCTCATCAGATGACAGCTCATGCTTGTGTGACTCCAATAGAGGAAAAACAGCGTAGGACTTGAGGAAAATATGTATTTTTTTTTTTAAAGTCAAATCAGGCTGCACATTACTTCTATCCTACTCAATTAGCAGTGTGTGGGCTGATCGCTCGCAGTAAGCTGTGGTTAGAAGGGAAACTTAGCTCTGCCGCCCTGGCTGTCACACGTCGCTGGAGAAGTTCAATTGAACAAACTGGAGAAGCCATTAGAGGAACTCCTGTGGTTCCAGATAGCAACGTTCCAGCTCTGCAGCCCTCTTCAGGGCTAACAATCACTGGGGTTTGTGTACGATCCCACGGAGAAAATGACAGCTTTGCCTGTAGTCCAGCTTGCTGGGTATGACGAAGAGCGGCTGGAGCACAGCGTTAGATCCCCCAAATACCCAGGTATGGCACCGGGGTTAATGGACCATTTTAGACTTAATTCTGGACTTTCACAGCTCACAGCCAGACCCCTCCAGTACTTTTAAAAAAATATTTATTTTTTATTATTTATTTTTACAGACGAATTTTGCATCCCTTTTCAGTAGCATCATGACCGCGTTATTAAATGTTGCATTGCAACACAGGGAGGATCTAAGGCCTCTTCAAACCATTAGCTCTGGTTTAGACACGCTTCCAGCACACACTATGAGAAGAAAGCACTAAAGAGCTTCTTTCCCACATAAGTATAATGTAATTGCAATATCATAATTGTGTGCAAAATATTACTAGAGATCAGTAAAACAGAACAAATTGAGAGCATCAGGACTAACATAAGCAAACTGTGCATCTGATGGCTAATGGTTGTGATGTATTTGTGTTTTAGAGACCTACTGAAACATAAAAAAAAAAAAGCTATTTTGGCTCGAACCATTAGTGGTAGCTTATTTGCTGCCTCCGTTTATCTTTTTCTCCTTCTTGCCTCACCCTTTTTTTCCAGTTCTGCCTACGTAGAATAAGCAACTTCCTGTTAAAGTGTTCTAATGTCAAAGACGTTCAAGTGGTAACCCAGGGGACCTGGGAGACAAGGCAGGCAAACAGGAACCGCAGGCAGGGCGCAGCGACTGCCTGGCGGAGGAGTTCTCAAGCTGAGTGTACGTGGGCTATTTCTAAACTGCTTTCAAAAGTATCTGAGAAAAGCAGCCTTATTGTCAGAGTCTTGTTTATCTGCAGAGGGATCCAGGCACTCTTAATTAAAAATTAGGATTCTATCCATCAGGAAAATAAAGAACCCCCCAAAGTGACGCTCTCTCTGGGGTGGTGAAACGGCTGAGCCGTGTCAGCAGCATCCCCCGGCCCTCGCTCCCCCCGCTCTTCCCAGTTTAGCTGCTGGAAAGGGTGAAGCTGGGCAAACAGATCCCTTACTGTTAAATGGGGCTTGTATTATATACCTGACCAACTCCTGGCCACCGACTAAACCAGTAAGTCCTAATGATCGATGCCATCTCTGCCCTTCGCACTGAACACCACTACAAAACTCAAGGGAAGAAAACTCCAGAGAACTGCCCAAGACTGCGAGCGAGATGCTGATGCACGGGGTAGCACAGCGTAAGCAGAGCGTGATGCTCTCTGAGCTGGCTGCTTGTGGCCTGGCTGAGCTGCCCGACAGTCACCGGAGCCTGCATCTTGCAGGACGAGAAAGGAGAAGAATTAGCAACTGGTTTTTTTCCCTACCTTGTGCTCCTGACTGTGGATTTGCTGCCCTTCCAAATGTTACGACTAATGCATAAAGCGTTGCTCCTCTCCAGACACACAACTTTTCAGTAGCTTGAGACTTAAAAAAAAAGAAGCCATGAATCTGTCTTTGGCTGTAGGTCTCCAGGCACGTAACCTTTACTGTATATGCCATGCTGGCATCCGGCGTCTCGCCTGCGCCGTGCTTACCAGCCGCGCTTACTCGCTGTGTGCGCTGCAGTCCCTCAGACCCCGCTGCATCTGCTCTTTGCCACCCGCCCCCGGAACTGCAGAGCTCGATGGGAACACCATCTCTTGGAGAAACAGCTCAAAAGGGCTCAGGCAATATTTTGCGCTGAATTTCTCTCCTTGGACCTTTATATATCATTGGTGTACCTTTCAAGACACCTCTGGGATTTTCAAACTAATTTTCCATCATCATTAGCGAGAAACTTATCCTCGTGCTTCCTTTCATTAATGTCTAATACAGCAATGAGAAGAAGTGCTGTACATGCACACTCTTTTTAACTTGATGATGCCATATGCAAATAATTAAACAAGGCACAGAAGCAATGGTTAAGAATTCTGCAAAACTTCCTCATTAAACTAAGCAATTATCTGCAAGAAGAGAGACATCTGAACCCTCTCCCCCCACGCTCAGGGTAAAATCTCCACACTTTGCAGATGTTTAATTTTTGCCCAGGAGGAGAAAATTCACATTTAATTACCATCAAGGGTGAGGACAACACGGTGGGTGCATAGATGGCGACGTTCGGTTTGTATCTGTCAATGAGGTGGCTGTGACATCGCATGTCATCTGTTGGGATGCTGGATGCAAGGTCACAGCTCTGTGCAAAACCAGTGGAAATGTCAATTGAGTTCCAGCGATGTCATGTGCCACTGTGCAAAAAAGCGATTCGTGAAACTCTAGGGCCAGGATTTGCTGTTTGGTGGGGGTACAACTCAAGCAGTGACTACTTCTGCCCCTCTCGTCCTGCCTGCTGCATTGCGTTGGCGTGACGGCTTTGAGCTGGGTAGTGAAGT
Source organism: Chroicocephalus ridibundus (assembly GCF_963924245.1). NCBI lineage: Eukaryota > Metazoa > Chordata > Aves > Charadriiformes > Laridae > Chroicocephalus > Chroicocephalus ridibundus. Next base: position 84,380,837 of record NC_086287.1, on the reverse strand, counting down.
GAACTGAGGAAACGGATTCAGCTGAGAAACAGTCCATCAAAAAAGAACAGCACTACAAGAAAGTCATATTCGTGGACATAAATACATTTTCAAAACACTAAATCAGATTAAAGCCCTCCATGTCCTGTTCTTGCAGTACAGTTTATCTCTTTAGTCACCTGCACTGTCCCTGTCACTGTAACAGCTGAGATTTTCACAATGTGTAGTTGCGCAAACAACGTTGTTGCTCCCATTTTACAAATGGGAAGCTGGGGCAGAGAAACCCGAAGAACTTACTTGCCTAGAGAAGTGGGAAATCTGTGGACAAAAAGCAGCTGAGTTTGGACTCGCCACAATTCAGGTTAATATTCCAGCTACTGAATCCTCCTCCTTTTCCTTAGTTACTGGCGAATAATGAAAAAGGTAACATGTTTATTTTTTATATAAGAGGAAACTGAATATGCAAATCTGAAAACGGGAACAGATTTTTTTAAACTTACAACCAGAAGGTGTGTAAATCTGCCAAGAACTTCAGTTAAGCAACTGTTTCGCACTAGCTCGGATGTAGGTTAGTGGTTTCAGCAAATACACAGATAATTAGCTGAAACTCCTTTTGTTCTAGCTGACAACATAAAAGCAGTGAGAGAAAGGAGAAACATCACTGGGGAGCAGCGTGGTGTCTTGCAGGGTTTCCAGTGCAGCGTACAGGGGATTACATTCACGAGCTTTCCTGACGCTAATGAAGGGATGTCAGACTGGCAACGCCAAGCCCCGATGTATTCGCTGAAAAGGAACAACACGAGAGGGAGTAGCTCGAATTCCCTTTTCCAGGCCCCGGTGAAGGGTTGCGCAGGGAAGGCCACGTCTATGCAGTCAGGTTTCCTCTTTCGGCGGTGGCAGAGGCTGCTGCGGGGGCAGCTGGTGGCCAAGAGATGGGCAAGCGAGCAGGTTCTGGGGGTTGCCAAGGCACTGGCACAGAAAAGCAGTCTGCCTGTAGGGAAGGGAGTCTAAGCCGGGTAAGTGCAATATATAGCGCTATATTATTATTACCTATTATGTGCAATATATGGCACGTAATAATTACTTACAATGTGCAATATACAGCAAGGATGTCACTGCCGTCCCTCTGGAGTGCCCCTGCAGAGAGGGGCTGTGGTCAGTGAGGACTGGGAGGGGAGGGCAGTTACCAGCTTGCAAGTTCCTCTTTTCCTCGCTCCCTCCGACAGCTGGTAACAGATCACTAAAGCACCGTATTAATTTATTGCAAGAGTGAATCCTGTGGTTAACGAGACGTGGATCAATGAGGTACCTCCCAGAATGCAGGAGGTACCTTAACCCAGCTTCTCCCATGGTCACCTTGCATCATATTACGTTAGTAGTAAAGTTACTATTAGTTTTCCGTATTGTGATGGCAAAGCCAAAACTTGCATTGCCATAACAAGAAGTTTTATAACAGAACGAGCAGTGGGTGGGTTCCCCAGTCAGGCCTGCGAGGTGCTGGTGACCGCTGGGAGGTGAGTCCCTGGCAGGTGCTTCCGAGGAGTGAGGTTGGCACTGCAGGGCAATCCCAGTTCTGAAAGGTCTGGAGCGGGCTGGGAGGTGGATGTAAGGTGTGTTCCACAGGCAGCAGCGACAATCAGAAAACCACCACTGGCAAAAGAACTTGCTGAGGTGTCTGTTGCTGCAGCCTTGTTTGCCAAATAAGTTGTCTGTAAACCCTGGCATCATTAAAATTCTCCACGGTGATAACAGCACTTTCCCTGGAACATTTTGTTGAAGCTTGCAAATGGAATTATCTGCTATGACTGCTCTTTTGAGCAGTGTAAATCTTCAACAACAGTCCTAAATAAACCTGTGATATACAGTGCATGGAACACCTATTTTTATAAATATCTCTGCAGAGGAACGCTAGAGGTAGGAAGAATAAATTACAAGCAAGAAAATGGCATTTTAAAATGTGCTCTAACCCTGTCTGCGCCTACTCTCTCTTGGCACTGTTCCGCATTAACTTAGCTCCAGCCCCTGGCAAGGCAAAGGTCACAGCTTTTATTTACATAACACAAAGTTTCTAAATAACAACCATTAAAGAAGTGAAGCTTTGCGGTGGGGGGGATGTACGAACAAGAAATAATAGTTTAGCCTCTGTGGCCAGAAAGACATCGGCATTGGGAATAATATGCCATTTCAACAGAGATACATAAACACTATCACCTGAATCCCTGCTGGGGAAATCATATCTTGTTTCAGTTGAGGGACACCAGATTACTTTCTGTTGCCTTATCGGTGCGCAGTGCTCGACACCCCACCATCCCGTCCAGGGAGGTGGTTGAGTCACCATCCCTGGAGGTGTTTAAGAAACGTCTAGATGTGGCACTTCAGGGCACGCTCTAGTGGCAGAGATTGTAGGTTGGTTGGTTGGACTTGATGATCTCAAAGGTCCTTTCCGACCATGAAGATTCTATGATTCATGAAGATTCTATGCACAGGACAGCTGCCTTTCGGCTTTAGGCTGCTCCTCAGAGATCTGAAACGACTTCCCCGAATTTGGGTGCAATCCCAGGCATGGAGTACTTCTAAATCTAATCCCAAACTACTATTGCATGTAAATGTCCACAGCTGAATTTAGTGCCTGGAAAGAGAAGGAGATGTTAAGCACTGGCCCTTTGAGCACCCTCTGTCTTAGCATTTACATCGGCACAGTTTGGGCCAAGTGTTTCGAAAGGACCAGAAAGCTCTGCCACATCCCACCGCTCCAGCTCAGGAGAGTCCGCGTCATCTTGCAGCACCTACAGAACAGGGAACTAGTGTTTCTCCCCTGTTTCACCCCAGCACTTCTCATTCTAGCGCTACTCATTTTGGGGAGTTTAGGATGAAAGAATCTGGTCAGGCAGAAGAACCTATAAAGTTGGTGTGAGGTAGTGATGGTCCAGGTGTCTTGTTCTAGACCAAGAAACAAATATAATAGGCCCTATCCAGAAGGAAGAGTTGCATCGTGGTGTCCAAAGGAGATTCATAACTATAACCCAGCAGAGAGGTTATGCTGCTGCTGTACCGAATTAGCCAATAAAACATGTTATGCTATGCTATTGTGCCTTTAAATAATGCAGAGCAGGTATGACGGATCTAGACATGTGCCATGGAGCTTGTGTCATTTCCCACCTCTCTGGAAGATGACTTCTGTCACCCTGGCAATATAACTCCTACGCAGCTGCTGCGACTGCTAGATGTGCTGCTGCCAGGGGAAAACACACAGCTTTTTAGGCATTGGCCATGGTGAAGGATGACTGGGAAGAAATATAGAATTCATTTTCAGGATCACCTTCTACTCACGGCAAATGAGGAGCACATATGGATGTTTTCATTTTTCACGCTACGCTGCTGCCTCATGTGGCCCAGGCTTTGTAACTAGTGTCAACTCAACAGTCAGTTGGTATTCATTACACCAGAACCAGCGCAAGGAATTTCTAAAGACCTTAAGGAAAGCATATTTGGTTTCTCATGCTCGAGGGAAACTTTGGAAAAATCTTAAGAGTGGAAAGAAAATGGGATAAGAATTTTTGACTTTCAATGAGCCATATCTGTACACACACATGTCCTGTGTTACCCTGGTCTAGAAGGACTTTTGGAACTGATGAGACGTGACCAGCCCCCGCCGTTTCCCAGAGACAGAGTGGAGCTCTGCTTCTCGTTGGTAATTCCGGGGGAGGGCAGTAATACTTGCATTATACGCTCAGTTAAACGACCCTGCCCACAGGCAGGGCTCCAGCCTGCTCCTGTGGGTGCCAGGGGAGATGCCGCTGTGAGAGAGCAGGTGAAGCAGGTTCTGGTCCCCTCTGTCCTTACAAGCCCCAGCTGGTGGGGATCACCCTTACCACGAGCATTCACAGGCCTTGGTTTGCTGTGTCAGTCCCTCTCCTGTCCCTGCCAAGGCCGCAGGGCAGAGGGAACAGCCCGGAGAAGCCGGGAGGGGACACAGCTGGTCTGGGGACCGGCACTGCAAAAGGCCACCCTGTCCTGAGGCGATGGGGGGCTGGGAGAGGCTGCTGGCTGCAGGGTGGAGGAGGGTTTTGGAGAAGAGGCAGGTGGAGAGCACGTTAACAGCAAAACCATGGGAGTAAAGGGCTGAGTTTGCAAAAGGGGAGCTGAGCCCCGCTGGGGGAATAGTGGCTGGACGGTAAAGCTGGTGAGGGAAGAGACCTGCGGGACTCCAAAATAGAAGAGACTCCAGTAGTATGAAGACAAAGGGAGAGGAAGCTGTGGATTTTGGATCCTGACTGCGTCCCACTCAGGTAAATCCCGTTCTGTCTCTTTTTTCCTCTCTGTTGTGTGTAGCGAGTGACGTGGCAGGCTCTGCGTTGCCAGGCTCTTGCCACGCGTGCCTCCAAGGTGGTGCCTCCCTGGGAGGGAGGATGCGGTCTCTGCTGCAGGCACGCTGCCCTTTTCGGCCTGGAAAACGTTTTGGAATCTTTTGGGTTGAAAGGTGCAACGCTGATGTATTATTCTCTGCTAAAAGAATGCACCCGAGAAAGAATCGATAGCGTAGCCTCAGCCCATCGCGTCTCGCACGGGAGGCTCCTGGAGCCTGCCCAGTGTTTGTAAAGCATGTGTAAGTGAATGAACACGTTCATTATTAATAATGACACAAACATATGAAAACCTTCTAAATAAATACTTGAAAGAGTACTAAGCCTACTACCAGAATGAAGTCTAAGGGCTCTCAGCAGCAAAACGCAGTAGAAAATTGTGGCTGAAAGGAACAGGTGTTTAAAATGAATGCTTTCAGTGTGCTGGGCTAAAATATAATTCAAACCCATCCAGAAGACGTATAGACTGGCTTTCAGTAGCACAACCCCCTGAAATACCTGTACAAGTAACCTTGTTGTGGATCAGCAAGGCTTATTCTATTTATGAAATCAATAAGTGTAAAGCCCATAGACCATTTTAGTTATCAGCCTTTTCCAAATGAGTATCCCAAGCATTTCTAATCACAACCATCTGATTTCCATTATTTTGACCTCCTTCTTCTTTGGCTGGATCAATAATGTCTGATGTAATAATTTATCAACATATACTGGGAAAAATATTGATTCTACTTGTACGCATAAGCTGGGAGAAGAATATGTCGGGCTCTCCCTTTACTCCAACTGCCTTTCTAGATTTAAATTAAGCTGCATTCGGTATTTCTATGAAGGATATTAGCACTGAATGTAAAACAAATCACTGTAGCTGAAAGGGATGTTTTACTTGCCCCAGTTCCCCTGGTAGTTTTACAGCACCCATCACTGTGATATCTGTTTTTCACACTCAAATTGCCTTGCGAAGTCTCTCGCCCCTCACCTGCCCCCCCGGCACGTGCCGTCCTGCCTCCTGGGGAGGCTGAAGTTAAGGCCAACTGGAGATTTTACGTAGTTGAGAGATGTGCGATATAGGTGGAAAGCTTTCACGTAAATCCTGGGTGTTTGCAGAAGGATCAAAAGCTTACGTGCGTACCAGGGTACGGGGTAGGATTAGTATTGGGCCACGACACATTTTTAGGTGCGGGGTTTATTGGTGGCAGTAGTATTTGAAAGAAGGCAATGAAGATAAGCCGTACGTTGCAATGTGTTCTGTTTTCTAACAGTACTGTGCCTGAGAACTATCAATCGCAATCCATCTACAAAAATCAAACACCTGGCAATCCGGCTAATTTTGTTTCTTGACATCTCCGGAATAATACACCTTGGGGGGAGGAAAATCCAAATGCTACAGCAATGTGCTGAGTCATTAAGTGGAATGAACCACTAGAACCATCCCTTCCTCCAGCAGCCCTGATCTGTCATCAAATTACTTACCTAATGCCTATGTTCTAATAGCCGACTGTAGTTTCTTTTTCATATCCTTTTGTTTCAGCTGAAATGACTTAAAAATTGCAAATGTTTCTCCCCTTAGATGCAAGAGCATAAATCACGAGTAATACTGAGCTCTCTGCCTCATATTGATTCCTTCGTGAACTAAGCCAGATGGGTTCAGATATGAGCATGATCTAATATTCCCCTTAGCTTGATTTATAGATTTCTTTGTGCATTACCTGACCATAAATGAGTCTTGCATTATTTCTTGTGTGCCTGTCAAATTAAAGAAAAATATTCTCGTTGACCTTTAAACCTGGGAGAAAAAAGTGAGTCAGAGACATCTTACTGCATGTATTACAGTGATCTTAGTGCTTACATGCCAATTAAGAGTGTGTGATTATGAAAGAGGTCTAGTAATTTGTGTTATGTGTAATGATTTCATTTTCCTGTAAAGCACGCAGTAGATACACAGACAGGAGCATTAGCTACATTGCAAATAACCCCAGGAGAGAGAAAAAGGGGAGAACAATTTGGCACAATTCATTTCTTAATTTACAAAAACGAGCATTGATTGCAAGAACTGTGTTGTTTTTCTGGAAGAGAACAATGTTCTTTAAAATATGGACAGAGCAAGCAAAAATGCGGAAATGAGTGCCACATAAGGTGTTAATGCCGTTAAAGGGAGCGAGCACCATGAGGCGTTTGCCAGAGACCTCTTCTGTGATCAAAATGAGTTTAACATGTGTGTAAGGTAACGAACAGTGTCTCCTGAACCTGTCATTAGGGCACAACCCTGGGCTCGGGACTTGCAGCCAGGCTCTGGTGGGAGACACCGAGTTTTGTCCGTGCAAGAAGCTCTCGCTTAATCTGAAGGGACCGAGCTCAGCCATCCAGCACCTCCTGCCGCGGTTTTCAAGAGTGTTCTGTAGCCTCATGTGCCTCTTATCTTCTCTGTATTTATTTGTAATTAATGCTCAGAGCTATCAAATCAAGGCATTACAAAAGAAAATATTTCCATCTTTGCCATTCTTCAGTTTTTTGACCAGGTGAAACTGCTCAGCAGACCAAATCCCCGGCATATTCCTATTCAGGTTGTATCTCTATTCTGCATCAGGAGATGACATTTTCAGGAAGAACAAGATTTTAGTTCTGTCATCTAAGCAAGCGCTCTTTTAATGAGACTTTCCACGCTCTGTGGGCATGCCACCAAACCTGGCCGGTAGCCCTGGCTCTAGGAAGAGGCAGACCCGTGCGTGTTCGCGGCTCTCTTTTCCACGTACGCCCCCCATGTGTCTGCATTGCCAGAAAAACCCCTTTTTAGATCTTTCTCCAGCTCGGGTATGTTTAGACTAGCAAACTTTTTCCTACAATAGAAAGCAGGGGTTCAGGAGCATTACTGTTCCTCTCCGGTCTGTAGCTAAGGTCATTGAACTATTGAGTACCCTGTTTCCTAGCCTGCGGTCTTGGTTATTTTATTCCTAAATGGCTCTGCTGTGGCAAAAGAGCTTTTCTTAACGCTGCCAGTTGGCCAAAGGCTGAAGTGTAGCCAGTGTTTTACATCTGTCCAGGGATGCACCTAAACAGCGTATCTGGTTTTGGGGGCCAGTATATTCATGAGAGAGGGTTATAAGTATAGATTTTCTCTGGTTTGGGTGCTTTATTTTAATTCCAGTGACTGATCACATTTGTTTATTTTTATTACAGTAAGCTTCCAGTCCCCGAGAATGGGATCTGCGGTGCTAAAGACACTTTTATTATATATGAGTCTTCAAGTGATAGTCTTTGCCCTGAGGAGTTCACAATAAAAATAAGCAGACAGATAGAGAGATAAAAGACATGATTCAGCATCAGATGTAATTTGCTGCATGAAGCTGATCCAATTGTATTTGAAGGATTTATTTTACAGATGAAGAAACTTAGGCGCAATGAAATGAAATGACTTGCAGAAAATACCGCAGAAGTCTATGGGAAAGTGGGAACTAAAACGTGGATTGCCCCGTATGTCCCAGGACAGCCCTTCTCTTTGGAGCAGGGGGAACCATTTATGCCGTGCGGGAACACAACTACACATGCTGTACATCCCCATCTGTAGAAATTATACAGCCCTACACAGTTATGCCACGCAGCGAATGTTTGTTATCCCTCTGCTGTGCCTAAGCCTGGCACTATCTCTTCTTTCTTCCGCGAGTAGCTTTTATTCAGAGATACTCTTTTGACTTCTAGCACAAATGGTGCTTTGAAGAGATAGGTTTACTGCATAAAGACATAGAAAAGACACCTAAATTGCCTATTCCGGTCAGTGTATTTATATGAAAAGTATTGTGGCAATAAATCAAAAGGCAGTGATTGCCATTCCCCTTCCCACGGTGATTTATAATTGTGGATTTACATCTGGCTCAGAGACACTGTTCAGACTGTCTACTTTGCATGGTAATAACAGCGAGCTCTCTCTATTTCCTTTTGGTATGGCAATGGAGACTGAGAGCCCCTTCAGTTTAAACAATTCGATGAACACATAAAATGAGAGTTAAAACCTTCTGCAAAATACAAAAATAATAAAGCACGATCAGTGAAACCCTAAATCATAATGGCAATGTTACCCAGAGTCAGCTAGAGACACTCACCGACTACAATGGAGCTTTACACGAAGCATTTCTCTATCTGCTAAACAGGAAAAAAAAGAAAAGGGAAGAAAGAGGAAAGAGGCAGAGAAATAATATTCAAGGATTTCTTAATAGAATCAAGGGGCTAGCAGCAGCAGAAGTACCCTCTGGTACTGTGGAGGTTTACATCTTAGAAAAAAATAGGACGCTGTAGGATCAAGATGTCTTGTTCCCTTTAACAACATTTCTCAGTCTGGGCAGTGTAAACATCTACGAGCCACCTTCACATTTATAAACTATAATTACCTTTGGTTCCCTCTGTTAAACACATTGAGAAAGGTTTTTTTTTTCTTCAGTTGCCTAGAGAGGCAAATAGACAAGGCTGAGGGCTGGTAGCTTGCTGTTGGTAAGAGCTGGGCCACGGTATTCTCATTTGAGAAGTACGACAACACGTATATTTACCATATAATGAATAGGATCTTAATAACAGACCATTTGTTGGAGGAGTTCTCTGCTGGCACGGTTCTGCTTCCTCCCTGTCCCGAGCTGGGGAGGGGGCAGCCTGAGGAGGTGCTTCAGGAGCTGGTCCTCAGGCTGCCGGGGAGGGAGAGGCTGTAACCCCCGCACTCCCCGACTCCCCTCTCCCCGCTTCAGCGTTTCTAGAGCTGTAGGGACAGTACACGGGTCTTAAAAATTCATTCCAGACTCAAATATCTCGGAAAGAGTGACGATAAGGAAAGCCAAAATTTGCCTCGTAACTTCATACGGATATTCATGAGCCATCCAAGCCCAGCAGCTCCGCAATCCGTGATACCCTTCGGGGGAAATGCGCTGTGCTCTACACGTCACCTCTGCACAGGAGAGAAATACTGCTGTTTTCCTGGACGCGTGCTGCCCCTCGTAAGGCAGCGAGGAGATGAACTAACTTGAGCTTTTTGGTAGTATCCATCACTACAGTCAAAGCGTTAAATCCGTCTCCTTGTCCAGCGGTTTATTCCATAATAGAAACATAGGCAGTAGCAACAGAGAAAATCACTCGGGTCATCCAGTTTATCCTTTGCTGGGAGAAAGATTGTTTTTTGCATTTGTTGTCTTTGCAGACGATACCTCACCCAAAATTACCACCTGACCTGAAGTCTGACAGAGAAATGGGATATTGCTAAGATAAACCATGCTCGGGTGCCTGGTTTATTGCTTGTGTAGCAGCAGAGAATGAGATCAGGGTCCGGCTTAGGAGATGAAAAGCGGAGAAGAAGTGTAAACCTCCCTGCTGCCCAGGGACGCCCGCCCAGGGAAAGAACGGCAGAAAAGGGAGCGCCCTCAGGGGTGGTAATCTGTGAGGACTGGGAATCGCCGGAAAAGGAGTACAGGCAGTTCTGGTCTGCGGGGGGATCCCAAAGCCGCTCCTCCCCTATTCCAGGGGATTCTCCGGGAAAGGACTGGGAGTCCTTTTCTTCCTCATCTCTTTCCCCTGTAGGACTCAGGAAAGAAGTCCCGCTGCAGTGCTGATCTCTCTTCCTCCTCCGGCTGTAAAGGGGATTGTGCCCCGCCAGGCTCCGTACAGCAGCCTGAATGTACAGTAGCTCCTCTTCGTAACGTCGGCCATGGGTTTTCAGGGCTTCACGTGTGCTCTTATACCACGGGTTACGATTTAGTTTCCACTGGGTGTTTGCTTTCATAACATTGAAGGTGACTCTAGGACAAGACCTAGGGCAGAGAGCGGGAAAAGCAAGGCTTTGCCACGCTTCGACTGATCCGAGGTCCAGGCTGCGGGATACTCATCAAATACCCTGTCCCTGGGAACTGCTGCTCCCGCTCCGTCTCCTTGAAAGGAGACCTCCATGGCGGGGCAGCCTGCGGTTCCCCACTTGAGGTCTCCCTTGGGGCATGGATGGCAGGGCTCCTCTCGGCTCCTCTGGCTCCTCCTCATCCCGCATTCACGTCTCGGCTCTTGCTCTCAGATTTACACCTTCTTGCACGTTTTCCCCCTTCGCCTCACCTCTGCTGCCTCTGGACAGCCCAGATCCCCCTCTTCGCGCCGACGGCAGTTGCACGTTGTGCTGTCTTTCCCTGATTTCATCCCGTGTGTTTTGCGGTCAGTGTGGTGTCCGGGAGGGTCCCAGGACTATGCCCGGTGACAGGGGTCAGGAAGGCCAAGCCGGTGCCCAGGTGGGCCCTGTGCTCCAGCCCCTCCTGCCGTGCTGGCGCCGGCTCGGCCGCCCCCCCCGACTCCATCTGCGGCAAGACCTGGGCTGGGCTGGCCAGGCCAACCCTTTAAACAATAAATTAAGAAAACGGTGATGTTTTGGCCCAAACACAGTGAAGGTGGAGATAAGAGGTTCTTTTCTTGGGGGCGGACAGGAAATACTGCTTTCCAAATTAGTTTATTTTCCTTATGTTCCATCGCAGGATTTTACCTTTCCTCTCTGAGTGCCGTCAGCGCACGGGGACACAAGTGGTATTTTGGTACACTGTCGTATTTAGAACAGCCACAAAAAATTAGGATCCAAATCGTACCCCAGCTACGGTGCGATGACGTGGTGGCCGTGCAGAGCCGAGATGCGCCGCGCCGCGCTCGGCCCTCCACAGAGCTCTCGAGCCACCTGCGCGACGGGCTCCTGGCTAGAACTGACAAACTTGTGTGGATCAATGATTATTAAAAAGCAAATGCCATTAAAGAGGACAGTTCAGTGCGGTATCATCCAGGAGCTGTCAGTGTCTCTGCTGGGAAAATTAAAATAAAGTTGCCTTACAATGCGTATTTCAAACGTCTTGAATTTATTCATTAACTGAAAGACAGAGGCAGCAGCCTGTTTCCAGCGTGCCTGTTGGTGGCCATTGAAAGCACTGATTCTCTGCGAGGCAGGAGATGATAACTTCTAATTCTTGCTAAACCTTGCTGGGATCTTTCGTTTACAAAACGTTTGTAAATTGAACTTTGTGTTTGTTGTTTTGTTTGTTTGTTTTTTTTTAAATGAGCGTGGCAACTGACTAGACATCTTACAAATTACTCTAAACTTAAAAACACAACCCAAATGTTTCATTTTGATGCTTGTAAGCAAAAAAAGATCTTTGTATTGGAAATTAGTCTGAACTTTGAAGATTTCTGTTTCGGTGATAAAAATGAAGCGCTCGCTTGTCTTTCGGACATAGCTGAAGCAAGCCTTTCCCCCGCTCATTTTGGTTCAATCACTGAACAGAACAATTAATTATTGCGGCAGTTCAGGCCTGGCGTGGCTCTGCTGAGACGGGGGGGTGTGTGTGTGTGCGCGCTAGTGAAATCAGGAGCGTTGCTAAGAATAAGTATTTGTACAGTATGAAGATAGCACATCCTTTAGAAAGTTCTTCATGTCCTGTGTGACAGGTGTCCTCATACACATTGCTATTATTACTCGTTGGAGAAGTTTTTTCGATAAAGCAATGCAGAGCTAAGAATTAGTTATTTTAGACACGGTATTATTATTACAGGTGTTATTTCTCGTGCTCTTTCAGAACTGAGACCCTAATTGTAAATTGAGTACAGGCCCAGGACAAAAAGAGGCAGTTGTTTCAAACAATAAGGAACTAAGTAAAACCAAAGGACCGGTGCCGAGTGATGGGGAAGTACACGGCGTGAGCTGGAGCAGCACCGGTTAGTTTGATAGATTATTCTGTCTTACAGGGGACATCATTAGTGTCAGGTTCTGCACAGGCACCCGAGTGAACGGGAGATGTGCAGAAATCTAATCCTGGGCACATCCGCAGCCACATCTGCTACCATGTAGGAAGCTTCTTCCATCTTCCAGTACTTTGACTTTGTTAGAAATCTCAATACGACATAATTTTACAAATATAGGTTCAAACTTCTCCCTTCATCCCAACCTTCCCGTTGCTCGGGGGGAGCTGTAATTCTGTCCCTATATAAAGGTCTCACTCCCAGGCACGGTCTCCTTTTCCATGACATGATACAACCTTTTCCCGAGGCTTTTTGCTTTTTACATTTGTCCTTTGTCGATTTGTTATAAGCTTTGTGAAAAGCCGCGAGCCGAGAAGGCAGCAGCGCGTGGTGGAGCCCAGCGCCCGGCGGAGCTGAGGGGTTACCAGGAGGCTCGGAGCAGCCGAATCACAGCTCCCAACTTAGATAACAACATTCAGATGGAGCCTTTCTACTTCCTGAAAATTGAATTTCCTTCCCCAGAATTTTGTATTTCATGGCAAATTTTAAAACTGAGACTTTTAATCTACAATAAAACCAAAATTAGGATTTTCCATAGGACAGAAATTCCTATTTCGGCAATAAAGTGGAGGAAAGCATGCTAAATGGAGCAACTGGGTGGCTGGGGGCAGGTAGCCCATTTTACTCTCCCAAAGGGCAGGGAAAGAGGCCCTGGGACGGGGCACAGGCGCAGTCCCGAGGACAGTCCCTCCGCCTGTGCCGGCGGCTGCACCGAACTCGGGCAAAGCTTTTGCAGCAAAGGAAAACTGACCTTAGGAGTCTTTACTGTCGGTGGCCTTCGTCAGCCTTACTGCCTTCTGCTCATAACTTGGCAGCAAAATGGAGAGCTATTTCGTATATTTTCATTTGCAAAATTAAATTTGGAGAGAAGAGAGATATTTCATAAAGTAAACCAATATAAACAAAAATAGCCCCACTGGGAAAGAAAATACAGATATCTGGGGGAAGTGCATGTAAATCCCTATAAATAATGGCTGTGTAAAACCACGGCGCTGTGTATTTCTAGTAACCAACCTTCAAAAGAAGATGATGAAAACAAAGGAGGGCAATGATACGTGGATTAGAGAACGTAACACGTGAAGAGGCTGAGAAAGCGAAATTCATCGTGTCCAGCGAAAGAGACGGCTCAGGGGGAACATGATCACAGTCTATAAATACCTTCAAGGTAACAATAGAAACGAAGGGAGGGAATTATTCACAGTCTCAGAAAATTGTAGGCCAGGGAGCAATGGCCTGGAGCTAAGAAAGAAAAAGTTTTAGGTGAGATATTAGGGGGGAGAAAGAAGCCCTGACAACAGAAAGCGGCAGGGCAGTTTAATAGCCGGAGAGGGAAAGTGCCCAGCGTAGCGTAACTGCCAGGGTTATGCAGCCCGTGCGCTGGTGTATTGCTGGAAAAGAGAGAGAGAGGCTTTAATCAGACAGCAAAGAGCCAGATCAGACGGAAAGAGTTCCCGGTCTCGCGGGCTGTGCTCGGGTAACGTCACAGAGCGCCGCTCCGAACTGCGAGGCAGAGACGTTTCTTCGAACCAGCCCATCTGCCTCCTCTGTTGCTCCCCTCACAGATTTCCTTTATCCACCCTGCACCCCTCCTTCCCATCCAAAGGCGGATGAATTCCCTGTTGTCCCCTCTTGCCGAGTTCGGCTTCCTGTCCCGCTGACCGAGGCGTCGGGAGAGCTGCCGGCAGAAGGAGCAGTGGTTACCACGGCAAGTCCGGCCAAGGGGGCTGCTGGCGTGACGGGTTATAGAAGGAAATCTCAAAGTCGCTTCAGGATGAGGAGCTGGAGGTTTGCATGAATAATACCAAGCGTCGTACAAAAAACTCTCTGCAACACTGAAAAGCTGGAAGAAAGTGCTGTCTCTGCTCAGAGCACCTCAAAAGCCACCTCTGGTTGGCCTCCATTGCAAGAACAAGGAGATTTCCAGGGCTGAGTGGGACTTTTTGATGTGAAGGCTTTCCCTGAAGGAAACAAGTGAGTAGGACCCTATGAGCTGTGGTGGTGGGTCCCCCCTGCACAAGCTGTCCCCGTTACTTCTGTTTGCCCTAGAAATGCAAGGGAACGGGGTCAGCCAGGTCTGAGACAGCCTGATATTAATTAACATGTTGAGAGAAAGGTGTTTCTCACGCACGCCCAGCACACAAACGGCAGCGAGTTCAGAGTGCAGAAGATGCCCCGGAGGTGGGGTTTGGGGTTGGAGGAGAGGGATGGCTGTTGCTACCCACGGGCACAGGGTCCCCGCTGCGAGGTGGCAGACGATGATCACAGAGCTCGCGCTGGCTGGCACCCAGTCAGACGCCTGGGTACACAGCAACCAGTACCCAGGGTGGTTTACAGCACAATTACAGAGCTGCTGCCAAAAGAAATACTCGGTGTACAGCACAGAAACCTCTTCTATAGCAACCTTCCATAAATTCTGCCGGTCGCCCTTTCCCGCGGGGCACCGCAGCAGGGCTGTCTGCACGCCCAGCCTTCCCACAAAGCTCGCTCAGGGGCAGAGCCCCTAATTTGCCAGAGAAGAGATGTCTTTTGGCGTGATGCCCCTCTCTCGGCGCTGTTTTAGCGCGTGGTACCCACGGAGCATCGCGGCACGACTCCCTGCGCTGCCACCACCGCCTGGGGGCAACGGGAGCTGCAGCACCTGGGGCAAAAAAAACAGAAGCCACTAAATGGGAGCCTGCTGCGTCCTTAATGCTAGTCCAGAGGAAGAGCTGGATACAATTTTCTACCACTTTTGTAGTTTAACTTCAGCTGTGTTATTAGTGAAACAGGGAAGATGAGCATGAATCCACGCGGAAGTTCCCCAGTTGAGGGTCACCACTTTTTAGACCGATCCAGAGTTGATGAATGTGTTCAGTGGTATCTTAGTGACCAGGGCCTTGCAGAGGGAGGTTCTGTACAAAGAACTACTTAACGTAATGATTCTCTGATGTCTTCCCAACAGATAAGAGACGCAGCATTTCAGAAAAGATCTATGTAAAGTCAGGGCTACGACGGGGTTACGGAGAAGGTTCATTTATGGTCAATGCCAATCACTAAAAATACCAGGCGCAATACTCTGAAGACCAAAACCAGCAAGTTTTGCTGTCTTTGTTTTAAAGCTAAATCTGTATCATTTGCTGTGCTGAAAATCCCTGACAATTACTGGTGAAATAACAAATCTAAAAGACTTTTAAAATAATGATTTTAAAAGTCACCCTTTTTTTAATTTTAAAAGTATTCCCCATCCTAAGGAACCCGGATAGGTACATCCAAACAAGGATTTCCAGAAGATGTGTCCTTGAAAAATGTGGAAAGAATAAAGGAACAGAAGTGCCGCGTGGGTCTGCCGCACCTTCCCCAAAGTTGCTTTCATTCCATAACTTTGTTAGAACAAGCCGCAGCTACATACATAAGCTCAAACGATCGTATTTCTGAATAGCTATTTAACTGAAGGGAACTACAGCCATTCTAAAGACATTTCTCTGTTACAATCTATAATGAATGTAATCTTCAAGGGGCAATAATTTCTCTCAATTGCACAATTTTTCTGTTAAAAGTGGCATATGTTACAATCTGGGTTGCCAGCTCCTCTGGCCACGGACACACACATTTCTCAGTAAAGCGTCTTAGGCGCCCCCAGTATACTATCAATAAGATCAGTAATAATGTTAAAACTTTTTTTTTTTTTTTCAATCGCATGTTAACATAATCTTCCAAGCTATTTTTCCGATACGAATACGTAGGGCACAACAGCTGTTTGGAGATCTCCAATTAGAGCTGTTTTGTGGCTGTCTCCACAGAAAATGCCTTTGGCCAATATAGTTTAAACGTCTTCTGTAAACGCTTTTCGTGCTTTGAAGTTAGCTGATAATTCCTGTCATTTCAGAACAATGCTCCGTGATTCGGTCCCATTAGTAAGAGCAGGAAAATGAAGGTTCCCCTTCTCTCCCTGCTGGGCACCTGCCTGAGCGCGGGTCTGATGCCCCGATGGTCGCCCCGAGGGCCACCCCGATGCTGGGGGATGGCGCCAAGGGCTCCGTCCCCGCCTTTGTGGCGGGAGCACAGGCGGCGGGGGGGGACTTGGGAGCGAGGTCCCAAGGTCACAGCCGGAACGGGGAAGGAGAACGATAAATCACAAAGCGCTGGGCTGCAGCCAAGCCCATGGGAAGCTGCGTTTAGCATATCCTCCTCTGAGCAGCAGGATGAAACCTTTCAGATGGAATTTGAATGGAATTTGTTATAAGAACACTCTGATTGAAATATCACCAACTGACTTTCCAGGACAACTCGGCAAACGGGTTGCAATTGCGGGGGGGGATCTTCTTCCAACCAGCCCAAAATGATGATGAGGAGGATGATGATAGAGCCCTATCAAATATTTATGAAAACCAGATGAATTTCTGTGCTAGCGACACGCTGATATTATGAGAGAGACCTCAAATAAACTCCCGACATTAGCCGAAGCTCAGATTTCTCCCAGTGTAAACCAGAGGTTGATCAACAAGCCGATTCTAGTATTTTGAGGCAAAAATGCTGCCATGGAGGTTAAAGCAATGTCGTTAGAACAACGCGGTGCAGGTAAGTGCGACGATGTGTTACTTGTAGATACTATTTACACGCTGCCATCGGTGCTGTGGACCTCCTGGGGGACGTGCGGAATTAGAAGAACTTCCTGTGGGCTGTCGGCTCCCGAGTGCCACAGGCATACACCCTACCGCATGCGGTGGGAACAGGCCGAGCCCTCCGGAAGTTGTCGGCACGCACGAAGCAATACGGGCAGCGCTAGTCCAAAGCGTCAAAAAAATATAGCGTTTTGTGAGAAATGGATGGATTGATTATTTTAAGGATGCAAAAGTTACTTTAGATTTTAAATGCTGAAAAAAAATATAAAAAAGAAGCGATCCGTGTAAATTTTCTGTATCACAAGCGCAAAGCCTCTGCTTCTCGCTGTCGCACCATTAACTCGGAGAGCTGTGTTTAAAGATGCGGGATAATATTATTGTCTGTCTGTGCGCGAAAGCAAATCCCTTCCCCCTTGCCTGCAGAGGAAGAATACTGGCGTGAAGCGGGAGACAGCTGCCATCCTTCCATCTTGGCACCACGTGAGGTGACGGAGAGCAGAGGAGCGATGCCGGGGAGTTCGGGGAGGGCTGCGCAAAGGCAGGCGAGAATAGCACTTTATTGGCCAGCAGCTTCCGCCCGTGGGTCGTACGGGCATAACCAGTAAGTGGATGTGAACCCTTCTGCCAGTAAGTTACAGCTGATTCTTTAAAACGCTGTGGCGGGGCTTTGCGGCCAGGGGAGGAACTAAGAGCGAGAAACACCACCTGCGATCTTACTAGCTGCTGTGAAGAAAAGCCAGAAAAGTTAAGAAATTAGCTTCTGTAGTTGGAGCGGTGGTTTTCTTGGATGCGAGTGTGATGAAGCGTACTTTTGGGGAAAGCTGGAGAAAAAGCACCTAAGTGTTTGTAAACCATCGTAGGGATGGCAGGGAATGAACTTCCCCTAAAACTGGCAGACATGGAAATCTGCGTCGGATGGACTGATTTCTGGAGCGGGAGACACAAGGATGAAGTTACTGTTGGTCCCGCTCCGGGGTGTGGGGGGTGCATGTGTGTGCGTGTTTGTGTGTGTGTGTGCGCGCGCCTCCGGGAGGGGTTGCTCACTGGAGAAACCAGGCAAATGCATTCCTGCTGACAGGCCGGGTTGCCTTCTCTCAGTGCGCCCTTCCCTGGGCCGCTGGCATCTGCTAAAGCGAGGAACAGAACCGCTCTTCTGAACCGCGGCACAAAGAAGGGGTTCACGGCACCCTCCCCTGTGTGCCTGCGGACCCCTACGCTTTATTGACCAGGGTGCTACTTTTACAATTTCTTCCTTTCTTTCCTAGATCTTTTCACAAATGGATTTTGTGATCCCTACGAAATGAGACGTCCAAAGGTTCACAAAACAACAATCCTTGCGGGTTTTTTTGCCAAATGCAAGAGCAACGTAGTTTTTATCCCTTCTTATGCACTAGTCTAAATTCTGATGCGCCCTTTAGATTTCTGAATTTATTTTACTAGTTCAGCTCATACTGACTTATATGCTTTAAGCAGATCAAGCAGCTCATGCAAAAAACCCTGTTAAAGTATATTAAATAATAATTTATGTAACATTTTCCATTAAAGGACTTAAAAGCAGCAGAAAAATTAATTGATCTTCTTTGAGCTAAGTAGCATCCCCATTTCAGGATATAAAAATGAAGGCATATTAAATCAAATATTCAAACATAGGCGCCTAAAGTTAGTCATCTAAATATACATGTCACCAGCTAACTACTGCTTTGATTCTCCCGGCTCAGAAGGGGATCGTTTCTGCATTTGAGGGGGATGCTGAAGAGAAAGAGGAACCAACATTTCTCAAACTATTTCGGTGCAGGTATTAAAGGGACCCAAATTTAAAAACCAGGATCTCCTGCAGCTTTGGCTCAAATTAGCCACTGTTCAAAAATAAAGTCACTTTTATTTAGCTCCTAGCTATAAGGGGATGTCAGATTGCAGGCATTCAAGTTCAAGGACCACTTGGAAAGCGTATGTAACTGATCTGCCGCCGTTCCCAACGCGAGTAATTCCTGCTCTCCCAATGAGTGTCATTTCCTTATATTAAGTGACGTTCGTGAGGTCGGTCACTGTTTGAAGGGGGTTGGAGGCGGCGGTGCTGGTGGCTGGCAGTCCCTGCCCGCCTTCTCTCGCCTCCACAGGCCCGACCTCCAGCCCCTTCCCCGGAGCGGGGACTCCCCCCTCCCGGGGACCGAGTGACGAGTCCTCCTGACGACGAGTCAAAGACCACTGATGGAGGCTGTGATGCACGTTTCAAATTAAGTATTTTAAGGAAGGTGCAATAATTGTCCCGTCTGCATATTTAATGGACCTCGAGCTATAAACATGCTCAAAAAGTGCCTAGTTAATATCAGTGTGACAGTGAATTGGCACAGCGCTAAGCTCCGATGCATCAAATTAGCATCGATCCACAAAACGTTACTGAAAGGTTTCTTAAATCTGCCAAGTTTTGAAATCAATTTGGGAGAAGAGGGCCTCTCCCCCCACCCCGCCTTTTTAAAAGTCCTGTCTGGTTCCCTCCCAGGAGTTCAAGGGCATTCCTTCAGAAATGCTTTAGAAATGGTAATTCTTTCCAAACTTTGTTTCCCATCCTCGTTCAGGAGTGATCCGTTCCTCTGAGGGTGTTTCTTCGATGCCCACCCAGGCCGCTCTCGGGTGGGCTGGAGCGGGGCTGTGCGGTGCCCCAGGCTCTGCGCAGACGATGCGCCTTCCCTATTCCGGGGTGCGGGTGCTCCTCTGCCGCCACCAGCAGGTGCGGATCATGTCCAGGGGGGGGTTGAAGGAACTGGAACTGCCCCATTGCATTCCTCTATGGCTTTGGTTCTGGCAGCTTCGGCAGCTTCCCCTGTCCCTGACGACATCCTACAGCTGCGCCACGCGGAGCCGCGGTGCTGGGACGCCCTCTGTGCACCGCGGAGCTGGCAGGCTCTGCTCTCCGAGGGTTCACTGCTCCTATACGGCTCCAGCTCCCTCCGCCAGCCCCTGGGCTTGTTAACCCTCCTGGCAGCCTGCAGAGCCGCGGGCTGCCCAGCTCCGCCGCCCGCCGGGAGAGCCTGGAGGGTGCTCATGCTGCCGGAGGAGGAATTCTCCAGGACGGCCTCAGCCTGGCTGGTATTAGCTCACTCTGCTCCCATTTTGCTCTACGGAGTTTCAATAACCATGATAGAAGAGCATACATTGAAACAAAAGAATTAAGATACAATGGTGACATTTTTCTTCGGAATTTTTATCTTTGTCTAAGCAGGGATACAAATGGGGGGGTAAGGTTCCAGTATCTGTTAGCAGAGTTTTCCTTGAAAACGCGCTGTAACAGCTATTGAAATGTTTTGCCAGCAAAAGTCACGTAACCGCACCTGTGAGAGAGGCTTGTCATGTTGGTTTTTAGCCCCTGGAATGATGGAAATTGGGTGGCCTTTGGAAGCAAGCCATCGAATGGGCTGTTTAACGGTTGCTTTCTGTTAGGGGCGCATACTGTGGTGTTGGTTATCGTGAGGTGGCTCCATCAGTGGCACTGCCAGTCCTGTGAGGTTGTCCCCAGCACGACAGGAGTGTGCTGCAACGGTGTCCCCCCTCGTTCCAACCTCCCCCGGCCGTCCTCCCTCTCTGCTGTTCAGCGGAGGGGGTCACGCTGTGAGGACCGAGCCCTGCTGTCCCCTGGCTTGCTCTTCTCGTGGCACGTCCTCGGCTGCTGAAGCCACGGCTCCAGGGTTCGGGGGTGGCACTGGGAGCCTGCAGAACGCCTCCCTGTGGAACGGCTGCTCCGACTCTCCTTGGACTGCTGCGGTTGTGCCTCCCGGAGACGGAGAACTCCCGGAGACGTCTGTGGGACCTCGTTTGTGTGTGGTGGTGCCCACCAGCTCCTGCTCAGCATCAGGAGCGGGAGGAGGCTGCTGAAGGTGCTGCTCCCGTGGCTCAGCTGAAGCCAGGGAGAAATGTCGGCTGCTGTGTGATGACTAAGGCTCACATGCTTATTACTTCTATCAGTTAGAGCTCTTAATCACTTTGTGCTGTTTCATCCTATAACATGAATTCACTTCAAGCTGTGAAATTCACCATTTTTGCCATGACTAATTTGTGAAATCTGCCACCTTCCCTCGTGGTTCGCTCTGTGCCCCAGTTCGGCATCAGCTGTCTGATTAGGGAAATCTGCGATTTGTTTCTTGCAGTTGAGCCAATACGATTTCATTTCCCCTCCTTTCTCCTCTTCACGCTCCACTGTCATTCCATCGTCCCTTTCTCCTTCTGGCGGGGGACGGGGCGGCGTGGACACCGTCGCTGCCGGCGTTTGGAGGCGGTGATCCCGCAGAAAGCGGAGCAGGGCTGGGTCCTGCGTCGGTGGGACTCGGCCGAGGCGTTGGCCCTGCCCTTGGTTAAAGCCCCTTCGGTCTGTTGTATCACGTTTACCAGCTTACGACACCTCTCCCAGCCTGCTCACTGCAGTATTTTGGAAACCGCTTCCCACCTGCCTTGCCAGTGCCTTGTTTCACGATACGTTCATCTGTTGCTCTTTATAGTGAACATTGCTGGCATTACTAAATGCTATAAATGTACCCAGTATACCGTAAAAATACACAAGCAGCTGACTGGTCTTGCCTACAAGAAATACTATTCATCTTTCGTTTTCCACATGCTCTGGGCGAGATCCAGAGGGTGCTCAAGGAACCTCTCCTAACCGAATTGGGTCCTAAATTCCAATTTTCTCACTGATTGGTTAATGCCTCAAAATATTTTCCCACCCTCTTAATGTCTTAATTGTTCCTTGAAGATGCTACCAGCTCATCCATCCTTTTACCCGTAATTTACACCCTCTTAAAAACCCAGTGAAATATTATTTTAGGATTTCTGTCACTGAAATAACAGTGATAAATGGTCGTCTTCCAAGATCAGTGGGAGCAGTATAATGGATGTGCAGGAGAGCTTATTGACTTGCTCTTGCCAAAATGGAGTCCTGCCATGAAGTTCAGAAGGATCACGAGCTGCCCTGGATACTCCTCATGCTTCCAACAGTCCTTTGTAACGGTAAAGCTCACGGGTTTGTGCTGCAGGGAGTTCTGTGAGATAATGACAGGAGAGCAAAGGAAACCTGCCCTCCCAGCTCCACTCCTTTCACCCTAACTTTCCTCTCCTCTCTTCCTGTATTCTGCCTTTTTTTTTTTTTTACCAGTTTCACTCAGTCTAAGTTAATCACCCCCCTGTCTGAAACGCAATCATGTAAATAAGATCAGCAGCACCATTTCTATTAACAGAGAAATAAATGGACAGCCCTCTGCGAATCCCTGGCTGTAATTAACCCTTCCTCAGAAACCCGGAGGAGGGGGCTCAGGAACGTCCCAAGCGCGCGTTCGTTACTTTGGCCGGCCGTTGGGAAACCTACAGGCCTGGTCCTGCTTCTGCTCCTACGGTCGATAAAGCGTGTTTGACTGCCCGGGAGCAGGATCGTGCCCGGGGCTCAGCGCCCTTGCGCACCGCGGCAGCCGGCACGGGGTCCTGCAGCCACACTAGCCCAGGCCGTTCACTCACCCCACTGTGGGCTAATCAGGTGGCAATAAAAGCTTTTACTGTGCCATCCTGTTTGTGATCAGCAGAAACATAAAAAGCATGTTAGCAAATTGATTTTTGGCATTAATTGTGAGCAAAGAGCATTACACTGAGCACAGACAGGGTTGGTTTGTGCTTTTTTTTCAGGGAGAAAAATTCTATTTTAGCATTTTAAAAGTGGTTCTGGAAGATGCTGAGCTAAGCCCAACGGACATACTTTTCAAATACCATAAGGCAAAGAGTAGTTACTGAATCTCCTCAGTCTTATTAGCTTACATAAACATAAAAATTTGAATAATGTTTAAAAAGCTAAATTCTCCAGATAATCCATAATCAGTAAATGTTCATTACTGAGATGTAGCAAATATGCATGAGATTTCCCCGGTGACACTTTGGTTACACGATTTAAAAGGCATAGAAAAGCCTCCTCCCTGCGGGGCCGGGCAGAAGCTCCCGCGGGCTGCGCAGGAGGCTCGGCCGCGGCTCGTCCTGCCCGCTCCCCGTCCGCGGCGAGCAGGAGAACATCAGGCTTCACCGTCTCCTTTTACAGCTCTGGTGATTTATAAATAAATCATCCCCACACGATGATTGATGTCTCCATATAAATAATTAAGTCTTGACCTTATGTTATGACACCTGCTAAATTTTTTGGCACTTGAAAGCAGCGCTCAGGAGGGATCCTTGACACTGGATAAATAAAGGTGGGATAGATTGGAGGGGGAAGGGGAGACAGTTTCTTGTTTACCCTCATTTTGTTCTGTTTGATTCCATCAGCTAATTGATGATGATGATTATTAATCTCCGTTACCGTCTACTTTATGGATTTAATTCCTGCCTGTGATTGCAGTTGGAAAGTTTGCTCCATTAGAAGCAGACTTTGATTAGAATTTCCAGTAGCCAGTTTCCCAGAGCTCCCCCAAATCGCTGTGTGACCCAGCCCGCGCGCTTTACACCTATTTTTGGTTGTGATTTCCTTTGCTCGGGAGCAGGGCTCCAGTAGCCAGGGTGACGCTGTCATTCTGCTCACCCAGGCTAGGTAGCAGGTGTCAGTAAAAGTTTAATTTGGAAGCTCATGAATTCAAAAGAAGAGCTTAACGGTTATCCCCAACACAGAGAGCTGCCGTGGCCTGCTCCTGGAGGAGAGAAAATCCCGGGGACATGAAAGGAATTGATGAGACGCCAGGCATCTGCCAAAATGACATCTTCTCGGGATAAACTGGGGGATAGCTCTCCATCAAATGGTGAGTATCATTAATAAACAACACGGATCTAGCGACTGCATTTCCGATTTTCACTTCTGAGACCGTTTGGGTTCACCATTCATCCTCCCTCGCTGGTACTGTACATACAGCCTATTCTCCGTAGAGCTGCAACTTTTAAATCTTGCAATAAAATACAAGCGTTTCAGGGTAAGCGCCTAACATAAAAAACCGAGCATCTCTGGGTTTTTTTAAGCATGTTAATCTGCACACAACACAAGCCAGCGACAGACAGAAAGCGACATTACAATACAATTACAGTGAGGGGCTTTCCCAACCCCTCAAAAAGCTTAGAACAATAACGGCGCAGCTACGGCTGGGGATCGCCTTGTTCCCGGCCACTTCCACAGCCCACACCGGGCACGGCCAGCGAGGTGCCCGGGCGGTCCGCTCGCCCCTCACTAGCCCACTGCTGCCGACGCGCTTCTACAAAATTATTCCTCGCAGGGTGCGCGGATTTCCTTGCAGTGCGTGCCTTCCGAGCGCCAGGCGCGGTGCCGGCTGGCATCGCCAGGTCCGAGGTGCGGGTACGGCCGGGCAGGGGGACGCGGGACCCGCCGGGGGGGCTGCACCCCTAAAACCCTCCCCTGCAGACCCACCCTAGAGGAGAACAAGTGCCCTCGCCCCCCTCGACCGCCCCCGGCGGCTCAGCTCCGGGGAGCGGCGTTTGCAGCCCCGGCGGGTACCAACTAGTTTGCTCTGGACCCGTTATTCCCCCTGGGGAACCCCCCCCAGCCCCGTGCCCGCCCCCGCCGGCTCCGTCCCCCGCGCCGCACCTGCCCCCCGCCCCCGCCCGCCCCTCCAATTACCGGCGCTGCTAATTACGGCGAGGAAGGCGGGAGGGCGGCCCCGAGGTGAGGGGGTCGCGGGGCCGCCGCAAGTTTGGGCACTTTCCCGAAGTGGTGCGGGGAAGAGCCGAGGAACGCGGCGGGGGGAAGACCCGGGGGACGACTCGCCACTGACCTGCGCCGCGGTCGCGCCGCCTCCCGCGCTCAGCGCATCCTCCGCGCCGCAGCGGCGGCTCCGCGCCGGGCTCCGCGCCGGCCAGCCTCGGCGGGGAGGAGGGAGCGGAGCGGAGCGGAGCGGAGCGGGACAGCCCGCCCGCCCGCCGGCGGCAGGCCGCCGCCCCCTCCCCGCCCCCCCGCCCCCGCCGCGCCCCGGCACCGCTCCGCCCGCCCCCCCGCGCCCGCCGCCAGCCGCTGCGGGGACGCGCCCGGGAGCGGGGCCGACCCGCCGCGCATCCCCCTCGCCGGGGCACCGGAGGGGCGGGTGCCGGTGCGGGGGTGCCGGCGGGTGCCGTTCTGGGGGTGCCGGCGTCGCCGTTGCGGGGTGCCGTGCGGTCCCCAAGTTTGAGCCGTTCTGGCGGCGCCGGCCGCCTCCGGGGCTGCCGGATTCTGCATTGTCTGAAGGGCAAATCCCCGCCGTGCGGAGCGGGGGCTGCCGAAGGACGCGTCCCTGTGCCCTGTCCCCGTGTCCGCCCGTGTCTGTGTGCACGCCCAGGCGCCCGCAGCCCCTGCTGGGAAGCTGCGTCGTGAGCCTGTGCTGGGCGGCTGGCACCGACCCCTGGCAGCCCCCGCAGCGGCCGGGGCGGGGAGGTGGAGGGGTCCCGGGGGTCCCGCAGGGCGGCGGGGAAGCCGCTGCCGCCCCCTCCCCCCCCCGGTGCCGGGGGGCTGCTGGGAGGAGCGGGGCGGGGGGGCCGTTCCCCATCCTCAGGGTGGATGCGAGCGCCCTGCCGGGCATCCCCTCCGCCGGGCTGCGCTTTAACGCTGCTGAAAATGTGTGTGTTTTAAGAGCAGTTCGGAAGAGCGATGGCCCGCACACACTCCCCGAAGAAGGTGGTTTTGAACACAGATCCCAAGGGGAGAAGCAGTAGGAGCAGTGGGAGAACTGAAGCGATGACGCTCTCGAAGAATAATCGGGAGCGGATGCGCTGGAGCCAGGGCACGGTGGGGACCGAGGTGCCTTGTCTAGAGCCTGCAACGTGAACTGTGGAGTCACCGCACAGAAGGTGCCTCTTGCACTCTCTGCTGGCTATTTTCCACCCTAAAATACCGAGAGGCTTTTCCTGCACAACTGTGAAGCAGATTAAATGGTCTGACAACAGCAAAACCAGTGGATGGCTCCGTCCCCAAGAACGGCCTCTGTGGCATGCCCGGCTATTGCTAGGGGCGATGAAGCGGCCACTGGATGAAAGCAAGAAGCGCCAGCGATAGCGGGAATAGTGCCCCGAGCCCGCGCTCCGGGGGGAGAGGCTGGGAGGGGTCCCAGGAGCTGCCCTTGCTGCTGGGCACAGTGGAGCTGAGCGTGGGCCACGCAGGGCGAGTGGCAGCAGTGGGGTTTGGCACCAGCGAAGCAGCTGCCACGTGTTGATGTACCTGCCGTCCCCCCTTAATGAGTTGTTGTGCACATACCGTGTTGAACGGGGGTCAAGATGGATCCTATCTACAACCCTCTGAGTAGTTCCAGGCGCGTCTTATAAATAAACTATGACATTTATCCTCTGACTAGATTAACAGAAATACATTATACTTAGTCTGCTCCCTAGCAATCAATTGTTCTGACTAAGTAGCTGTTATTTATTAAAGTATTGATTAGGGACCCAATCCTGTAGTCTTTAAGCAAGGCAGCTCTTTGCTGATGCATGGAATATTTGATTGAGAGTTTTGAGATCTGAGTGTATGTAATTCTATTGTCATAGAAAAAAAAAGAGTGCAGGTGGCACAGCTTTCCGGGGGAGATGCATTTGTGCCACTGGGAGTTCAAAGGAAGAATAACACACGTTCCTTACGTGAAGCTTTACTTGAGTGCCTTCTGTCATATTCTGTGTGACGCAGGGCGCATGGGCTTTAACAGCAAAAATAAATAAGTCTAACTGGGGAAAATGCATTGAGTTACATACGCTAAATGTAAAAACATTCCTCGATGTCTGTTGCTATGGCAGGTGACCGGGGAGGATACCGTACTCCGAGGGCAACTCTGCTTCGTGTGGCGTAAGGAAACTTTCCTGCTGCATCGGTGGGGGCCGCTCTCGCGAGCAGGGTGAGCAGAACGTGGCGCTCTGTTCTTTATTCAGGTGGCGGTATGATAAATGCTTTAAAGGAATGACCCTGAAAACAAAGCCCAAAGAAGAGCCCTGGCACTCGGTCCGGTGACAGCGAGTTCTCTGCCCCGCTCCCTGCAGGACTCACGGTTTGCTTCCATTTCGTCTCCATTATTTGCAGAATGTTCTTGGAAGTTTGAAAAATAATGTGTCTCGAAACACTGATTTCTGGGGTTTATTTTTGTGTTTGGGAGGATTGATTTTTGTTTTTTTCCCCTGTCTGTCTCCAATGGAACAGAAGGCAACGTGAATCCCTTTTGTTTACTTCTTTGTTTCTGCTCCTGACTGCTTCGTAACGGGAGCAGATACGTGTGTGGCTCTGGCTGTGTCTGGTGCTAGTTAGTGCCTGGTACAAAGTTAGAGTAGCAATCAAAAAGCCTTGCTTTTGAGAGGCTAGAATGAAATAAGAGGACAGAATGGAAAAAAAAATATTATATATAAGAAAATAATATACTTGGTAAAGTCGTATGCTGTAACAAGAAAAGATTTTTCATTCAGGTGTTTATATGAAATGAGATTTCAAATTATTTTGAGATTAAAACATGTTAAAGCCAGTGCAATATTTACGGAAGGGAGCCTTCTGTATTATTAGTTGTACAGACCCGTACGCTCAGGGCGTAAAGGAACAGCCCAGCAGATAACCCAGTGTTGCTGTTGTCATCCAGTGATACTAGCGCTGCGCTTATGATGAGGATCGCCGGTTATCGTACCTTACAAATTGTCACTGAGAACCCTAGATAAAATCTCACTTCTTTTAAGATCAGCAGGAATTGTTTACCTTTGTTTAGTCATAGGCAAGCACAACTTATATTTTCAGAATGTTTGCTGTGGAAGGCTGGAGAACATTTGGGGGAGGGTGCAATTAATTGTAAAGTTGGGTTTGGTGCTTAGAGGCATGTTAAATATTTCTGGTGGAAAAGACTGGAAATTATTTATCTCATTGATTTGGAGCCTGGTATTTATAGCAATACTATGAATGCTTTAGAGAAAAAGATTATTTTCCCCATCCTGTCAATTATTTGAAAAGAAAAGTCAATTTTATTTTTTTTATTATATAGTGTAGGAAAGTTCATCTTATATTCTTTATTCATCTCTCAGAAAATAGCACGGAGAAAAATGAAGAGAACATATGGTGTCTTCTATCAGTCAGTCATCATTACTGCTTCTTCACACTATGTCATCACCCCACAAATAGCAAATGAGTGTGAATTTCTCCCTGCTGAAAGAAAAGAGAAAACTGGTTAGAGCAGCCAAGTAAAAAAAAAAAATTAATAAATATTACAATAGCATCAACTGGAAGATTATATAAAATATTTAAGACAATGAGAATGCAGAGGGAAAAACCCTTAAACTGTCAAACAATAGTATCAAACCTGTAAGCGTAGAGCTGGAGCAGAACTCATGAATTTCTCTTGATTTGATAACCAAGCCTGAAATATTGATGGGACACAGTCTCTCTTGCCCATTCTTTATGAATGATTCTGTGCTATTTGAGGTGCTCAAACAGACAGCACTCAAATAAGAACTGCGAGGAATGTAATGTAATAGTTTGTCTCTGGGGCATCCATTAAATCCTGAATTTCCTTTTTAAGCAGACATCTAGGAAAAATATAATTTTATTTAATTCCCCGATGTTCCTATTACACTTCTAGTGTAAAGGTTGCAATTCAAACCCTTATCTGCAAAGCCTCTCTGCCATTCTTAAAGTCTCTCGCAAAGAAATATATGACAAAGCAGCCTTGGAAATAGCTGCCATAGGAACTTAATAAACCCCAACACTGGAAACATCCATCCCAGCTTTGCAAAGGATATTTCAAAATCAGCCTCCTGGAGAAGCAGCGAAAGCAGCTGAGGTTTAGGGGCGAAAAAAATTATATATATATGTGTGCGTGTGTATACATCTATTTGCAACCTGGTAGATTTCCTGAGATCAGGCAAATCCTCAGGCCTAAGTGTTCATTTTTCCCTTCCCTTTCCCTTTACCCCCAGCTTGCTGAAATTCCGCAGAGACCCAAAGGCAGCCCCATTTCCTGGGGAATAACCTCCCCGAGAGGTGCGTCCAGAATAGCGCGACAAGGCGGAGCATCGAGAGCCTTATAGGAGAGTCGAGAGCAAATCTAGGCAGGGTTGTCTCCCAGCTCTCTAGTCCTGCCTTCCCTTTGGATCCTCCCCTCGGAAAGCCGCTCATCCCGGGATGCCAGCGCAGCCGGAACTGAGCCCCGTAGGTGACCCGCCGGGGAAGGACGCTGGTCTGCAGCTCCGTGCGCCTTGGTGCCGGCTGGAATGGGTGCGTGCAGGAGGGTGAAGCTGTGGGTCAAGCGACTGCCTGGGACTGTAGGTGCTTGGACTCGAGTTAAACTTCTGCCATGAGCAGTCCCAGGATCCAGTATTATCGTACTGATGCTGCTTTAGAGTAGCCGTGCCTGACTGTGGAAACAGGGCTTTCCTCCAAAAAATTGCTTTCCAAAAATCGCTTCCCGTGCAGCCAGGCAGGGAGGGTGAGCTGGGCAGGCCGGGAATGGGGCAGTGCCAGCGAGGGTCATGGGAGAGGGAGACACGCAGTGGTGGTCGTGCTAGGGATAGAAGGAAGCAGAAGAAAAGTGAATCTTCTGGGAGTTAACCAAAATATGAAATAATTCCATGCGCTCTGCCCCTGGAGCTATGCTTCTGCATGGGTAGCAGCCGGAAGGTAAGAGTGACAAGGGTTGTCTGGAGAGGCAGTGTCTTTATCAGACTGAGGAATAGCAACAGGACAAATCCTTGGGTACACAAACCATTCTTTGGGGACAAAATAAAAATCTCTGGAAAAAAATATAGAAACCCCAAAAGACAGAGTTGGAAGAGATGTATTAGATCATATGGTTTGTCCTTTGGTAGCGGCAGCAAATTGTCCCCTAGAGACAGAGGACATCAGTTATTTCATAAAATATAGCCAAAAGGCCCAGAAGGAGCAATATGGTTTAGACAGGGAAAGCCTGAGAAGCATTTGATTTAGTCTAAGTGAGAACAGCCAGACCTACCAGACTCAGAATCCAAAAATCGTCCCCAAAACTGCTCTTCGTAAACTCCATCGATAACCTGGAGTAAGTGGGAGCTGTAGCTTTGGCCTCACTTCACTGGTAGGTGCTGGGCGGGATTCTTTCAGCAGGACACAGGTGGGTGTATGCTGAGATACTCCCCTCCGCTCCAAGACGTAATTCGATGGGAGTGAAACAATGCACTGTTCTACCTTTGGGTCTCTGTTAGATGTATTCAAATCCCATCCCGTTCTGGCGTTTGTGGCCTGGGGCTCTTTAGGAATGACTCGGCTGGATTGGATTTGCTTTGTCATTTCCAGAGGTCGTAAAACGCAGGGACAGAATTTGTATGCACCTTGTATGCAGCTGCTTATTATCCGTGTTTGGGCAAGAAATTGAACCCTCATCTATCGGTACAGTGACGGACTTCACTGTGCAGCAGTTGGGATGACCCTGAGCATGTTTTTCCAAGCGGATGAGTGGAATGAATCATACTGGAAAGGAATTGGAGAAAAATATGCTTAATGCTGGCCGGCAGAAGTGATGCTAGTGGGAGCGCTCCATCACTGAAGAAATGTGTCACGACTCTTTCATAGGTGACATAAACAAGTTCCTTTTTAGGCCAGCAGGAACAGGGGCATATCTCCTGACACTTGCTTTCATTCTCCTCGACGTTATGTGTTTGGTGTGACTCAGCAGGGAGGGAGCGCGCTGCAGGCGTGTGAGCCTGCTCCTGCAGAAGAGCCCTTCTGAGGTCTGACCAAAGCAAAACAACCCCAAAGTGTAATAAACAGCGCGCTTCCCGGCCTCGGGGTGGTTCTGTCTATCTCAATCGTGGACCCCCTCTTCAGCCTTTCTCGCCTTCTGCTCCTTTCCCTGGGGAGCCTCTGTGCCCCCCATCCCATGCCCCACGGTGGGAACGAGCCCGCCTTGGACCTTCCCCTCTTCTCTTTGCCCTTGCTGCTGCTCTCTTTTCCCTCTCACGTCACTGTTACCAGTTCTACTTCTTTTTTTTTTTTTTTTTTTTTTTTTAAACATATAATGTGAAGAATTGATTTTGCACGTGGCTTGCGCGGAGGGAGGCAGAGTCTGTGAATTAATCCAGTATTTCTGGTTCTTCCTTCTACCATTCTTTTGCACCTGTTGTGCTGTTTTCAATAAACAATCAAAATAAGTACGAGTATTGCCGTCACCTGGGATTTCACCCCGTCTGCCTGCTTGAACGTCCCTCCTGTGAAATGGGAATCTCTTAGTCAGGCCCCGCCGTAGCACACACGGTTTGATGATACGAGACCATCGGTGTTTTTCTGGTTCTTTCACTGGCTGAAATACTGAGAGGAGAAGAAGGGGGGGTAAAGGGGAAGCCATAGAGGTAGTGCTGCCTTTGCATAACCTCATCGGTTGGGTTTTGTTTGCAAACCCAAAGGTGCTTGAGATTCAGGTCACTTCTCTCAATCCCCCCGCAGTGGTAGGCGTGCGTGTGAATGCATCAGAGAGGAGAGATAAACGACTTGCGTTATGATCCATCTTTATTTCAAATAGGACTCGGCAAAAGCGAGAGGGTGGCTTTTGTGTTGCAAAACCCTCTTGATTTAATTTTTATTTGGCAGAGCCGGGCGTGGTTTGGGCAGAGGCACTGTGTATCTCAGCACACAGAGGGTGAGGGCAGCACAGACCTGGGATTTTTAGTTTGGACAACTTCTCCGAGGAAAGCTATCAGATAGCAGATCCGTCTGGGGGTGGGTGGGGTGGGGAAGTAAACTAAACTATCTTTGGCCTACAGGTTTTTCCCTGATTCTTCCCTCTCGGTTTTCATTTCTGAACAGGCATCATCATCTCCTCTTACCAGAGGTAATAGAATCTGAAGGGTAAGAAGGCAAAAATCCTGGCTATTGACATATGCGATGCAAACTGGCTCTTATTTCCTGTGTAAATTGGGGATTGTGGAATACCGTCGCAGATGTCTTGTCAACTGGGGAAGGTCTGCTGCTGTCCTTTGCCCATCAGCTGCTGCCCAGGTGCACTGGTTGTCTTTGGAGCGAAAGCAGCGGTGCTTCCAGAATCAGGCTTCCAGCCTTCCCTGAATTTTGAATCACAAAAGCATCTCCAAGGTCACTTCCTGGAATACCTTTGGATTTTCATCACTTCTGGCCATCTGGACTAGATGAGCAAGGTGGTACCAGTGAACCCCTTGGTGAACAACTGTCCATATGACAAAGGGAAGAACGCCTTTAACCGTGGTGAAAAGGGGAGGCGAAGGCTCGGGGTGGAATTAGGATTTCAGGTTTATTTTGAACCGACCAATGTAACATTCCAAATTCACAGAGCATTGTCAGCTCTCGTAATCCTTTATTAGTCTGCTTGGGTTTGATTTCTGTTTGTGTTTTTACTATCTAGGGAAAAGCAGATTTTGGCATCCTTTAGTCTGAGCAGCGTCAACTGTCATTGTAGGAATAAGGCGAATAAGAATTACTTGTGTGAGCGAGACTCGATTGGCCGGGCACTTAGGGAGAAGAAAAAAGGAGGAAAAATAAAAAGGAATATCTGTAGCTTGAGTCAAGCATTCTGTCCTGGAAATAAAGGAGGAGGGAACACAAGCTGCTGCGTTTGTGTGATTGCGCTAAAATAGCAGCTTGTGTTTACATTTTAAGATCCCATTAGGAGGCTGCTGGCTGCGCAGCTGGAGGCGCAGCTTTGGGATGTGGCGAGTACCTGTTTGTGGCCCCCAAAGAGCCACCACACGCACACCTACCCTTGTGACGCGAGTGCCAGCTGCTGGGCAAGGGCTCAGGGCACCGGGGGTTTCATTTGGTCTTTGTAAGTGCCAGGAAAGGGGAATATGCAGAAATGAGAGAGACACAAATAATGTTCGCTCTGGCGCTCTCAGACTGATTTCCCTTCTACGGTGAAGGTGGTCCGCGACCCTTTGTGCTGCTGTCAGTTCAACACTGCATTGAAATTCTCCTTTTGGGTGGTTTCTTAGTATGGGAACTGTCTCGTTAGGCTCCAAGTGCGACAGGGTAAAGCAGGAAGCAGTATTTTTCGGCGTGGCTGACCCGAAGCACCAGTCGCAATGTAAATGCTCTCGGTCTTGTGTGTGATTCATTCACACTGGTCCCTAACGCAGGTGATACTGCCTTCCCCAGGAACTGACGGCAAAAACACAGCCGGAGGCTGGAGAGGCCGATAGCCTTTCGTTTTTAATAATTCATGTCCTAGTTACAAAGCTGCTCTTGGGGCGGAAGGAGCTCCCCTCCTCCCCCTGCCCGCTGCCTGGATTTTTGGCGAGGCCAAATGGAGACCTGACTCCAGGTGGGCACTTTGCAAATCCAGCTGTTTTCTAATCAACACAACACTCGATTATTTGCCCTTCTGTACCTTAAAAAGCAGTCGTATGGATCACTGATAGGAACCCAGTGGCAATATGTCAGCCCTCTTTCATTAAGCATGCCGCTGCTGCTGCTGCTCTCGCCATACAGGAAACTTTTTGTTTGATCCCACAGGGTCCTTGAAGTATATTTCATTACGGAGTATAATATCTCCTAATGGAAACTGGATAGTAGACATACCAAGAACTAGCAAACAGGAGACTTTGTGTCAAAAGAGAATTCAATTTTAATTAATTTTTTCAGAGTAATTCAATTGAGTCTTCAGGAGGAACGTATTTCTGCTTTTCCCCACAGTTTCCTGCACTGATTCTGCATATTTTAAACCTGTAATTCAGTAGTCCGAGAGTACATCTAAATAGAAAGCAAGGGATACATGTTAGACCACGCCTTGGGAGATCTGATTGTATACAAGGATTGGGTGTTTTCCCGTGCGTTTTGGTGGCAGCAGCAGGACCGTAATGGTTTTTCCCATGTCTCCCTCTCCCCCCTGCCCTCCCGCAGTGCGTGTACAGGTGTATGGGTGTCTGTGTATGCCTGTACACCAACGCATATATAAATATTCTGTAGTTTTTCACCGGGGAGTAGACTTTCCTTCTCTGGCTTTTAATTTATATGTGAGAGACGCGTTTCTTTGTTACCTCTCTGCGTGCCTTCAGCAGTGCAGGGGCGCACGGTGCGTCAGCCTGGACGGCTGCGGTGGATGTGTGCCCCGACTCCCTCCGTGACTACAGCCTCCCTAGCCTCATGTAGTAATTCACCCACGGGTGACAGCCAGTTTAGAAATGAAAAACCGGAAAGAAAATACACAGAATGTATAAACTTATAGTTTTATCTCCTTCTAGCTAGCTCTCCTCCACCCTCCGAACAACTGCTTTCTACGTTTTTATTCTGATCGTTGTGAGGGCTGAAAAAATGCGCTCTTGGCATCCCTGTGATTTTTCTGACATGGCTTTCAATTAAAGCACTTTCATTTCACAGATGATACTGTACCGGTTGTGATGGGAATGCCTGTCGCCCTGATGCGCTCTGCCCCGCTCCAGCTGGGGAGGGTCTCTCCTAGAAGGATGCGAGGAGAAGGCATGTTAGGATTCACTTGCTTCAGGTGTAAAAAGCACAAAATCATGTAATCTTGGAGCAGTAGTTATTTACTGACGCCCACTTTACGCAGAAGCACGCAGGGTTTGCTGTGGGCGCGAGGGGCCGGCGTGCGCAGGAGGGCAGCGCCTGTGCCGGGGCTCTGGGCAGAGCCGGGAGCACGACACACTCCCTCTCCCCTCCCCGCCGGGCTGCAGCCTCCAACAGAAAATAAATTAACATATTCATTTTAATCTTAGGCAAGGAAGAGCGACATACAGTGCTTATCTGGCAGTACAGGGTGTCCGTATCATCTTGGGAAGAACGGGGAACATGCTGTCGGAGAGGGACACCTCTGAGGAGCCACAGCCTGATGAAAGGCAGCGATGCGGCCATTGAAGGGAGAGGAGCTGAGCGCTCCGCAAGCGGGCATTAAATGCCTATTTAATTCTCTCCTTAGCTTTCTTTAAAACTGTTTTGATAACGGGAGGCGTCTGGATTTGGGAATTTAGCAAGGGGAGGGGAGAACACTGAGATCATGGATTGCTGTTTCTGTAGGTATATGTAGAATTGCTTTTCCCGTAGAGCGCAACAGGAATTCAGATGCGCTGCTTCCCCTCACCGCGGCAGGTAATACATCTAGCCGGAAAGCTTCAGTGGGATGGGGCAGGGAGAAAAAAGAAGCAAAGAGTTGAAAGGAAGAGGGAGAAGAGAAAAATGGATCAATAGAAGAATGGGGAAAAAAATAGCAAAGGGGACAAGAGTGGTGAGCAGGAATGAAGGGATGGGGCATATGTTAGAAAAGGGAAGGGAAAACGTGAAGTGGCTTGAGGATACTGGGAAATCTGATCCTTCCAAAAAATGAGGCTCCAGAACCAGCAGGAGGCATGGTGCTGGAGCATCACCTCACAGGAGAGCAGCAGCAGGGCAAGAAGGAAAGCCGGGAAGGGAAGGGAAGGGAAGGGAAGGGAAGGGAAGGGAAGGGAAGGGAAGGGAAGGGAAGGGAAGGGAAAAAGAGAGATGTTCTGAAAGCGGGAGGAGCTGGTGGCAGGAGGGAGGTGGTGCAGCGTTCTGCCGGGGTGCAAAGACATTGGTCCTCCTTTTGCCGAGGACTGGAATGGATACAAATGTGAGGCTGGACCTACCAGGAGAACACCCCGTTTTCTAAGAAATACATTAAAAGAACTTGACTATATTGTACTTATGGGCTATTTATTTGACATGCTGTAGAAACTTGCTTTTCATTAAGCGAAGAGAGAAAGTGAATCTGAGCTAATAGCCTAATTTGTAAAAGAACGCGTCTTTTCTTCAGCATGCCTAATGAAGGAGTCGAGCTGAAGCACAGAAGGCAGCTTCAGTGGGGTCTGAGCAAGCCAGCCCCACGTGAGAGCAGTGGCCACTGGGCTAGCAAATAGTTAGACCTAGCAGCCATTAGCTTTTATTTTGGGGCGCTTTTGAGATCTGTGTTTCAAGACGCATTCCTGCAGAAGCAGGGGCTGCTCGGGCTCACGGCGGCGACGGGCTGGGGAAGACTGTCCCCGCGGCCCCTGCACGAGTGAGGTGACATTATAGTGACAGGCAATACGGTGAAATGCTAACGCCGGGCCGCCTTGCGTGGGCCTTTGCACCAGCAGGTTTAGTGGCTGTAATGCCATTTATCGAGGACTCCAGCCGCCTCACCTGGGGCTCCTCTCAGCCCGGTGGATCAGGCTGCCCTGTCTGCGCTAATGATGTGTGATATCGTGTAAACCCTCACCTTCTCCCGTCGTATCCGCGCTTGCCGTGCCGCTGGTAAACTTACCGGGGGGGGCAGGTAAGGGACGAGCCGAGCTAATGACCGCACAGAGGAGTGAGAAGGACGGGTTGTGGTGTGCAGTCATTGTCCAGAAAAAAGGCTGTGTCTCTCTGGAAACAAAACCGATCAACGAGGGCGAGGATTGCGCGTTCAGCTGCTTTAACTCCTTTGGGAATACTGGGACTGAGAAAAACTGGAGAAAAATATAAAAGCTTAGAAATGTCTGTGGATGATTCTTGAGAAATGTGCCTGGAAAATGAGATAAATAATAAGGAACCCAGAGGAAACACCCAGCAGTGTTCAGAGCTCTCCATGACAGGCTGCAAATAGGAGCCCTCTTTTTCTTGAATGGAAGTGAAGGAGAAATATTAGGAAAATCTGTTCAGATTTTATGCCATTGTATGATATGGCTGGCATCTCATCCGCCACCTGTTAAGGAGCAATGTTTAGTTACAGCATCCTATTTGCTGCCATCCTTTTTTATTTGAGCCTGTGTAATTTAAAGTCATTTGAAGAACCAGCCTTGTGAAACAAACTCTGCGGTGCACAAGGTTATTTCCTTAAAATTTGGGCGGAAGGGGGGTTTGCTTAATTTCCCCCAGGCAGTCTCTGATTTTGCGCCGTTCCTTTGAGCCCAGCTCTGTATGAAGCTGCTGTGGGGGGGAAGCGGGGCCACGTCCCTGCCTGGGCCCCGGGGGCAGGGGGTGGCACCCGCGCCGGGTTTGGCCCAGCGTATGGAGAAACCTGTTGCTGAAGCTGCTGCGTTTACCGAGCAGGGCTGAGATGAAGGACCGTGTCAGACCTTTCATTTCTGCGGAATAAACCGTGAAGAGGTTTCCCCTCTCCCCCAGCCCCGTCTCGTGAGCACTGGGCTGGCCATCGGCCCTGGCTCGCTGGCCAGGCTGCTGTCGGTCGCCCAGGGCTGACATCCCCGCTGCGCAGAGGGGCCGGCGCTGTGGAAAACCTCCTGGGAGTGTGTGCAGCCTGGCGCGGGGCTGGGACAGAGATGCTCGGGATCGTCCCTCTCTCTGCCACAGACTGTGCCTGGGGTGCCATGCCTATATTAAAAACCTCTGGGCTGTTTTCTTACGTTTCTTGTTGGAGTGTGAACCACCGGCCTCATGCCTTGGGTTGCCTGCCCAAGCTGTGAACTGCGACAATCAAACCAAATTCCCCGTGTGCGCAAAATGCCCTGGTCTCTCCATCCGAGGCGGGGTTTAGCGAGACGCAGCTGTCCTGGGTGGACGTCCCGAGAGGATGGGCAGTCTCCTAATGCGCTTCCCACCCAGCATCCCTCTCCGTGGCTGCGCTGCTCCTTCGGCCGAGAGGCGCCTGAATGTCACCGGTCGAGGAAACGCGTCGGGTGCAATCATCCGCGCCGCCTTCAGCAAATGCAATGGTAGGATCAAAGGTCTAAAGCTCCAGTAAACAGAACAAAGCAACAGATAAAAGGTCTAAAATAAAATGTTCTAACTCGGAGTTTGTGGATGGGCTCATCCTCGTCCCTACTTCAGCATCAGCTTTTCACCTGCTCCCTTTATGTCCTTCGTTCTTCAGCTGGCTTTGCTATGGGTTTTCAGTAACATTCTTTACGTTTAGGGGGTATGAAATAATTAAAATCCTTACCTCTGTAATTTGCCCTGTGTTGACAAAGCCTGATAGCTTCCCCACTGGCTCTCCAGCGCCAGTTGCTTTTACTTGGGCTTCTGTGAGCCCAGACCTCCCTGAAGACGTCCCAGCGGCCCCAAAGGTGCTGTTACACCATTGTGCTCTAAGGTATTGTGCCCTGAAGCGTTCAAGGCCCGGCTGGACGGGGCTTGGAGCAGCCTGGTCTGGTGAGAGGTGTCCCTGCCCAGGGCAGGGGGTGGGACAGCCCTTCCAACCCAAACCATTCTGTGATTCTAAGTCCTCCAGGGCACGAACCGTCTCGTCCCAT
Organism: Chroicocephalus ridibundus; assembly: GCF_963924245.1. Taxonomy (NCBI): domain Eukaryota; kingdom Metazoa; phylum Chordata; class Aves; order Charadriiformes; family Laridae; genus Chroicocephalus; species Chroicocephalus ridibundus. The sequence continues at coordinate 84,343,024 of NC_086287.1, read as the reverse complement.
GGAGCTGTGAGGTGTCCTGCCCTGTGGCCCCAGCCATGCGCAGCTCTAGGAGCTGTTGCAGCACGCGCACTGCGTAACCGCGGTAAGTGACACGGTGAGGACGTTCAGGCAATAGTATCGCCTGAAGCTATTCGCGTGCCAGCCGCCTCAGCCATTTTGCTGTAAAGCTCTTCCAAAAATGACAGCATGAAATAGGAAAAGGGGTTTTTATTTTTGTTGGTTTTTGCTTTTGATAGTCTTCAGAACAACAAAAGTTATTTTTTCTCGAGCTGTCAAGGAAAAAATATCACGTTGAGGCAGAGGCTGAGCTTAAGACAACTCAGGTGGAGCAGGAGCTGAAGGAGCGGTTCCCCACGTGCAAGGGGTGTCCTGCCTCCCGCGGCTCCCTCCTCCAGCCAGGTTTTGTCCAGGAGCTGGGGGTGCCCGACCAGGCGAGGGCTGGGACACCTGGGCATGGGGAGGCAGCGGGAAGAGACAAGAGGAATCTCGACAAAGTGGATCTCTGTCACCGCCTAGTCCATGGTACCTGGGAGCAGAAGGTGGGTGTTTCTCCTTTGGTGCCTCTGTACAAGGGGGAGCAGGGTGGCACCACCAAAAGCTGTGGCCTCGCTAACGAGCGGCGTGTTCTGCTGCTGCCGCCCCAGCCAACAGACACTGAATGAGGTTCAGCTGAGGTTGGGCCACCGGAGATTAGTTCCACTGCGGGAACGGGGACAGCCAGAACTTCTGTCATAAAAGCAAAGGGAAAGAAAGTGATGAGAGATCAGATACCTGCACGATTTTGTATTTTGGGAAGTCCAAAGGGGCGGAAAAGCTGCTGAGAAAAAAGGTTTGGTCTGGTTCTGCATCTTTTCTCTAGGCAAGCAGGCAGTGTACATGGAGCCTGCTTCCAAGCACACTTTGAATAGAAATGTCATCGCTAATGCTTGGTAATTGCCATATCTTGTCCCTGTAATATACGGTGTTCATAGCCAGGCGGTATTTTACTGAAAGCATAGCGAAACATAGTCCTGATTTAATGCATCCTCATGGGTCTTACAGATGGGAAGGGAGGCTCGGAGAGCGGCGGTGCAGTGCGGTGGCAGCCGGAGTGGGGCCGCGTCCCCAGGGCTCCCCGTGCCACCCACAGCCACGCGGCGGCCCCTCGCCCTGCTCGCAGCCTCCCGAGCTGTGGCTCCTGTTTGGAGTCTGATGTTGTCGTCTGTCTGACACGTGGAATAACTGAATCAAGTACACCTGGCATGTTAACAACTCACGCCGAGTCTCGGGAGAAAATGTAGCCTTTGGAACTGATACAACCAGCAGTGCAGGGAGGAGAGGGATGTGCTGGAAGATGGTTGGAGCTGTCGTTAACAATGCAGCTTGCCTGGAATCCGAGAGGGTTATTAAAAGCTGCTGTGTTTTACATTTCGTCTACCCGTGTCTATATTTTACTGAAAACGTGACATGTGAAATGTAGATCAGAATACATCAAAACCCCCCGGTTCCAGGAGCATTGACTTAGATGTGAACCCTTGAATTTCATCAGCCTTGAGGATACCTTCCTGAACAAAGGCAGGCTGCCCAGCCACTGGAGGAAGTTAAACACAAGGGAGAAATAATTTCTTTGTTCAACTGCTGCCAAATGATGGATACTTGGCAAAGCACGTGTCTAAACAAACATCTTCAATATTTTTCCAGCCATATTTTCTAGCAATTGCTCTCGAGACTGGTTGTAGCCTGAAGGACAGGAATGCCAAAATTCCTTGGTAAAAACATAAGAAACTTTGGGGTTTGAAATAATCCTATGAATCTCTGTCCATTGCCACCCATCCTGCTCCGTTCCCCCATCTGCATCCTTCTCCGTCATTGCTCCGGCCAGCCAGAGGGAAGCAGCATCCCGGAGAGCAAAGAAAGACTCCTGTTCCTCGGTGCCTGCAGGCTGTGCGTTAGTGCTCTGCGTAGGAACAGGCAAATGGAGAGCCTGATGGGGAGGGATAAATGCACGCGAATAGTCAGCAGTACCGAAGGTGCCCCATAAATGGCACACCGCAGATAAAAGCAGCTGCGTAGATGATGCGATGGCCGTATCCTGCTCCAAGCGGGACCCAGCAAGCCAGGATTAACTTCGTGGAAGTTAGCAGATGCTCCATATTTGCATCAGCAGAATCACAGATGGAATCGGTTTTCAGAAATGCTTGAAGGAGTACGCATCTCCTGGCAGAGCGAGTGCGGCCAGATCCAGCCCAGGAGCAGCAGGCTTTGGGTACCATTTTACTCGTTTTCGGTTTTTAATAACTCCAGGTTTTAGCACTTCCACTTATTATTGCAGCGGCTGACAGGGGACCTACAGGAAAATCCAGTTTTATTGAAACTGAAAAGGTCAGTTTTGTTGAGCGTTTCCATGGTGAAAATAATAAATTACATATATTCAGACTTTTCAAGCTACTCGGATCTGCGGGTTGGGCTGACCAACGGGAAGATTTCCCACAAGCTATTCTAACAGTGTCTTGTTGCACAGCTTTTATGCGTGGGGTGGGCTTGGGTTTGTTTTTCCACTAAAAAAAATGATGGTTTCTTTCTTTTGTTAAGCCAGGTTCTTCAGTCTTTGCAGTGCTGTTGATGCCCAGGAAGCCTTGCGAAGGGGTCCGAAGCCCCCCGAGAAGGCAACTTTTCAGTATCTCCATTTCTGCCTCGCCACGAAGGCCCCGATTCGCTTCCCCTTCAGCCGCGTGCGCGTTGCCTGTCCTGGATTGAGCAAATGTTCCTTCATTTGCCTCCGGCAAATGCCACTGGGGACTCGGCTGTTTCCCACTGACGTCAGCCAGGGCTTTGCTTTGTGTTCGCTGCCGGCTAGGTTAGTGTGTAACGGGAGACGTTTTATTAGGGCTCAGATGGATTTTGTTGGATTTGCCAGGCGAGCGTGATCTCTCTCTCACTCCCTGAGCGTTGGAGGGCACTTGCAGCTCCTGTCAGCGTGGCAGGGGGGGACCCGGGCACCCTTCCCCGGGAGCCGCCCGTGGGACGTCCCTCCTCCGCTCCGCACTGCAAACCTGCACAACCTCCCTGCCCCAGCAGAGGCTGGTGGAGCCCGAGGGGCTGCTGCGGCTCCTAGGATGGAGCAGCTAACGCTTTTCTTGTTCACTGGTTGTAACTAAATACCCAGTCCCGCTCTATGAATTTTCAAATAATTTCTCATCAGTCTCACGTACTTTCTGTATTTCTTTTCCCTTCTGCTTGTTACCGAGGTGTCATAGGCATAAAAAGTAAGGTCTTCCCTTTTAAAGAGTTCATCTCCTACCACCCACTGCTAATTAGTTCTTTCTTCCCGTGATTTTGATAAAGCTCTCTCAGTAACCAGGTATGGTGGCATCTCCTGCGGGGTTCCTTACCTTCTGCAGCACACAGTGCTGTCGCTGGGGAAATCTTTCTTGTGATCACATAGAAGGGGGTGCTGTGACCTCCCCTGGCTGTCCTGTAGCCATCGCCATATGTGAGAATGATTGAGGTGGCGTGGAGAAGAGTTGGCGGTGGGAAGGGAGAGCTCTGCATCACAGTTCGGCTGTCGCCCCTGTCCCCCCTGTTCGTAATCCTGCGTCTGTGCCCTCGGCTCCCTCCTGCCCCACGCTCTTCTCTTTGCTGCGGCTTCTCCTCTGCTCTGGCTGATGCTCACCCCTCCCTGGCCTTTTCACCTCTCGAGTGGATTTTCTCTTGGAATCACAAGAAGCTGGGAATGGGCGAATCTTGTATTTTACTTACAAGACACAACTGTATATAAATTGAGGGAATTAGCTTTGGTTGGGTTCCTTCCTTCCTTCCTTCCTTCCTTCCTTCCTTCCTTCCTTCCTTCCTTCCTTCCTTCCTTCCTTCCTTCCTTCCTTCCCTCCTTCCCTCCTTCCTTCCTTCCTTCCTTCCTTCCTTCCTTCCTTCCTTCCTTCCTTCCTTCCTTCCTTCCTTCCTTCCTTCCCTCCCTCCCTCCCTCCTTCCTTCCTTCCTTCCTTCCTTCCTTCCTTCCTTCCTTCCTTCCTTCCTTCTTTTTTTTTTTCTTTTCTTCTCTTTGCCCACAGTAGACTGCATGGTACATATAACATGGTGATCCTTGTATAATATCCTCATAGATTTCTAGCTCCCGGTTTTCCTGTATCCTTACCCCTGCCAGTTTCTGTGTGCGGCACGCACAGCCCATGGCCGCGTGTGGCTGGCAGGAGGCTGGTAATGCTCCTCCTTTTCCCACCCTCCACCCCAGCTGCTGGGTCATGCCCAGGACTCTCCCTGGTGGGTTTTTCCCACATTGCACATGCATTAAAAATTCCCAACCTAATAGCTTTTAGCTATTATAGCTGACTTGAGGGGCGTTCTTCAGTCTATACAGCTAAGAGCCGTTTTGTTTTGTATTCAGTGCGACGTGAATTGAGACTGAAGGCCTGGAAAACAAGCAGATCGCAAACTTTGGTTATCCACTGCCACTGTGAGTTTGCACTCACACTGCGCTGCACACACGTACATGTACTTGCTCACTTACTTCATAGGGTTGGGTGGTTTCTCAGTGCAGACGGTTCTGCTATTATAAAATCTGCAGAAGTTTTTGTTTTAAAAGCAGATGAACACCCGTGAGTTGGTGTGCTTGACTTTGTTCTCCTCCATTTCCCAGTGACAGAGGTTCAAATGTAGCCAGCGAACTCAGAAGAGACCACACATCGCCGTGATCAAAATGAAAACCCAGCAAGTGGCTGGTTTAGTCTCAGTTTCTTAGGGGATCTGGTGAACTCTGCAGAATTATGCATTTACTACACAAATGAAATAAAATGCATCCCTTGTCCCTTTCTCCCACCGCATAAATCCAATCCCCTGTGACAGAATATTACTGTGATAGATGGTATTGTAGGAGGCAATTACCAAGATGGAAAGAAAGAAGAAATACTCACAAGTTATTACTACCAATCATTATTTACTTCACAGCGGAAGTGGGGGGCTGGGAGCTGTGCGTGGTCAGAGGGAGCCAGCACGGCCCGGCGTGGGGAGGGAGGCAGAGGAGTTATCCCCGCTGCGAGGATGAAGGCGTGAGGAACGGGGACCTTGGGGACGTCTCTCAAGATGAAGCGAAGAATCTGTGGCAGCGCTGGAGCTCACTGCGGAGTCCCGGTGCAGCAGTGCCTTATCTGAAAGATCATCTTTCCTCTTATTAATAATGAATATGGTCTTTCAAATAAGATTTTATGTATGTTTAAATTTAATAGCTCATCCTTCAGGAAGGGCTCAATCCTGCCAGGTACCTCATCCCATTTGGTCAGGTTTAGATCTGTTGGGAGCTGAGGATGCACCCCTTTTTCTGAATCAAGCCCTTAGCGAAGCTGATGCTGTTGACAGATTACCATTTATAGCTCTTTATTGCTTACTGTAGGTTTACTGCAAACTCCTTTCCTGCTTAGTTCTCCTTCCCTCTCTCAGAGCAAACATAATGTACGGCCCATGTAAATATAAAACATTAAGCAATTACTGGGTTATTTCAGATGCAGCGCTAATAATACATCACTTCTGAAAACCACGGCTGAAGATGTAGGGCACGCTGTACCAGTTGTCTCATGCGGTACGCACTGGAAAGTGAGCTCAGCCATTACCGTTGTATCCCTGAGTTATTACTCACTCACCCCAGGAAACAAAGGGGCGTCCCGGAGGTTAATGTGGTTAGTAAAGCAATTTGAGGGAGCTGAGCTCGTATCTGCTTACACAGTGTACAGAAGATATTTAAATAGCAGACTTCAATCTCCTGCTCTCGCCTGCCGACTCCGACATCACTCTCTTGCTTTTGTAATGTCTGCCAATCTTCTGCCGAAATAAGAAACGGCGAATTTGAGAATTTGCTACGTACGAGGTCCCTCAGGTAAATCGACAGGCGCCAGTGTCGAGAGGCTAGATGTGGGCTTCTTGCTGAAAATGAAGCCTTCTGAACTTGTCCGGCTTCTGCGCTCTTCCGTCCCACTCAGCCCGGGGACACGTCCTGGAAGCAGCCTGAGCGGCGGGATGTGGGATGGGGCAGCGTTGCGGGCATTTCTGTACCTTCCTGACGGAGACGAGGGACAGGGATGTGGCCGGGCACTCACCGCACCAGCCCTGGGGACACGTTCCCCCACTGTCCCAGTGCTGTAGCCTCTCCTCCGGCCGGGAACATTGCCCAGCCTCGGCTGCGGAGAGGGGCCCGCAGCCCCCGCTCTTGGTCTGGTGCAAAGAACCACTCCAAACCCTCCCTGGGGCTTTGTTAGAGCATTAACACTAACATTAACGCACCAGCAATAGCAAGGAACGGTATCTCCACATCCTCCTGCTGCCTGTGGGGCCAGCGGGGCACTGGGGGCCCATAGGGTGTCGATGGGGTTAGCACAAAGTGGGTGCACGCTGCCAGCCGAGAGCTCGGCGCTCAAGCTTCCCTTCGCAATCCATGCAAGGTATCTGAGGGTGTTGAATTTTTTAATAAGTGCCAAAGGCACATTGGTAGGGCAGGCGGAGGGAAGCCTGTGCTGCCTGCATTCCGCCTGTTCCGTGGGTAAACAGCGGAATGCATCTCCGGGGCTGTCAATCCAGCGCCTCCGCCAGCACTGAAGTCCCTAAAAAAGATGCTTTTAAAGAAAGGTATGGATGCATTGTGCTTCCTCGGAGTACAGAGTTGAAAAATAAGCTAGGATGGGCCCAAAAAACCCGCTTGCTGCTATTTATTTATAGGCTTCCTCACTCCACCCAATAATCCGCCTTCTGAATTTCTGAAGTCCGTTTGGTCAAATATTAAAAGCAATGCGCCGCGGGTGCTCGCGGTGTGGCAGGCTCAGAGGGACTCCGCGCCAGCCTCTGAGCTCTGCGCGTCGCCGTGCCCTGCGCTGACTGTCCCTGCTGGGGCCGATGTTCCGTGCGGGAAGGTGTCAGTGCCCGGGCGGCCGCGGTCCCCGCATGCTGCACAGCCTGGTTCTGCCAAGCGCCGGCCACGGGCGCCAGCATGGGACCTCCCTTCAGCAGTGACAAATGAGCTTGTTCCAATGGATTTTTGGCTGGCCTTTTCCGGGCGTTTGGCTGGGAGCTGAGCTAGTTGTCATAGTGGTAATGGGACTGCCTGTGATCCCGATAAGGGGTCAGGTTGCTGAAGGGTTATCTTGCCCTTTCCTTTTTCACTTGGAACGTGAAAAATGCGCTGCTTATGTTTTCTTGAAAATACCTGATCCACAGTTCCAGTTTGGGACCCTTGGTATATCAGGATGCTTAGCTGGGAAGGGCTGGTATGGCAGAAGGAGATGCAAATCGTAGGAGCGGGATGCCATCTTAATCCCTGAACCTTGTTAAATTTGGACTACTAGAGGGCACATCTTTGGTGCAGTGGCCATATTTAATTTGTGTTTGTGTAGGAATAAGCAGTGCTTGCTTATCCCCGCACCATTTACCAATTACATAAACAACACTTATGATTCATTTGTTTAGATTTTCTCTTGTGGGATTTCCATGAGCACCGAGATTTAGAGAGAATTAAAAGAATACGGCTAGGTTACTAGCAAGGCATTATTTGAGGCTTGCTCCGACTGTATATAATTCCCAATTTATTCAGCGTGTGAGTGCAGTGGCCACAATCTAATTCTTTATGGACGTGACAAAAATCGTCCAAGCTGAACATGAATTGACAGCCCTGACTGTGACCTGCAACAGGACCAAGGCAGGTTTGTTTTGGGGGAAAAGAACTAAACTTGGGGCTCCGTGAGCAAGGCTCTGCAAGTAGCGCTTATAACGCGCTTGTCTTGGGAACACACAGAAGTTTCCAGTGTCAGGCCCCTGCTTTTGTTCAATTCAGAATTTCAGCGCATTTAAGCAGCGGTGATCAATAGTTCTTCACATCTTTCTCTCTTTCTGATGTGCAGAATGTGCTGAGCAGGGCTGAGGCGCAGCTGCAAGTAACAGGCTGCTATTCATCCCCTTGGGGGACACTGGCCTGCTTTGGTAAAATGATTATTTTTGGAAGAAAAATTTTGATTTCTCATAGAAGCCTTAAGAAGCAGCAAAAATAAGTATTTTTAGGTCAGAACTGGAGAAAATGAAAATGTTTTCAGCTTTCCCACAAAATGCAGACTTTTTCAGGAGAAAAAACCCAAAACATTTCTGCTATTTCCCGTTCTGTACGGGGGTCGTCCCTCGGACACCCCCCACAAAAATCCCCCAACGCATTCCTACAAGAAAACTAGAAGGAAGAATTCCCAGCAACCTTGGTATTTACAAAGGCAATTTTTATCAGCTCTCAGTTTGCAGAAGAAAATCTCGTTCCTGCAGAAGGAGCAACCCAGACATCTCTCTTTTAATGAATTTCAACCAGGAGCATCGGCGTGTGATGTATTGGCCGAAGCCTCGTCAGGAGAGCGGGATATTGAGAGCGCTGCGAGCAGGGCAGAGATCGGCAGATAGCCTTTCTCACATTTTTGCAGAAGAAATGACAAATCCCTATTATTTACTGGCCTCAAATAACTTGCCGTGGTGCACAGCTACCCTCTGCGCTTAGCCAAAGCTCAGGGTGACTCACAATAATTTCACTGAATTTGCCATTTAAAATAAGGATGCTGGGACTGAGCCGCGCACCAGCAATGAGCACCCAGGCCCGATGGTTATTAATTAGGGCAGGAGAGGAGACAACTTTCTAATTTGCTGCTCGTCCAAGAGTGGCAGAACGGCTGTGCCGCCCCTGTGGGCTCTGGGGGCCGCTAACCGGTTAATTATTCAGTAAATAGCACGCCTGGGAAGATGGAGCCCCAGCCCCGGCACCTCCCGGACCAGTTTCTGCTGGGAGAGGAGCCGCTTTGTGCATGCTGGCACCCAGGAGCTTCTCAGGGAATGTTTCAATGAAATTCTCCTTTTTTGGGGGAGACATGGAGGGGCAAGTCAATTAATTGACATTCTCTGACAAAACACGTTTTGCCAGAAAATCCCTACCCGCTCCTAATTAGAGGGCTGTATCTGGCCTCTGTGTTTCAGGTTTATAATTCTGCCTGGAGATCAGATGGTGAATTTTTACCACTGAGAGCAATTTCCTAAAAATCTGTTTAGTATTCTGGCAGTTTGCAGGATGGGAAGAAAAAAATTAAAAAACGCTTAGGGGCAAGTTTTCTGCTTGGTGCATAGGGAGTTTTAACACATCATAACTGCAGCTGGGTGGGCAACGCGCTACACTGGAAATTTACTTCCTATCTTGAGATCATAAGGCAAGGTGATTTTCTATGTAAACTTTGGGGGTTTTGCCTCTTTAGATCTCAACTTTGTAACTAAGAGGAAGCAGCCGAAGTTTGTAACGCACAGCGAAGGGAAAGGTGCGCTATTGCTTTAATCAAAACTGGCCGGAGTAGCTCAGGTCGTCTTCTCTTAGTTGGCAATGTTACCGTTTCTTAAAAATCATGCGGTGATTGAATCTGATGTTTGTGCTGGGAGCTGAATGCATTTCAGAGGTGAATTAGACCTACGTAACGCAGAGCGGTGGCACATAATGAGATTTTGAGATTTGCACGATGCCCCCGTTTTCAAGGCATCTGCAGCATTCCTCCCAAAATGAACCCAATTACCTTAAGAAATTTCCCAAGGATCTGGGACAGAGAAGCGAGGAATTCAGGACTCTAACTCGATGGATCAGGCTGGGACAGCAGCGCAGTGTTTAACGGGACACCGGGATCTCAGCTGCGCCCTGGACCACAAGGTTATTTTGGAGCGTACCTAATCTTTTTTCCCTTCAGAGAGCTTTGATTCCCCGAGCAAGGGGGAGGTTTGTCCTAGGTGATCAAGCCAAATCTAAGCCAAAGTAACGCCACAACCCACAGGTGCTGGAAATGTCAGGGGTCTCAGCGCCTGCTGCTTTGCTCGCCTGAACCCCCTCCAGCTGAACCCAGTTTCTGGCTAATGGAGGCACAGCTGAAACATCTACATTTTCTGCTCCTGTAGCCCTGGGCAGGGCTTTGTGTGGGAGTAAAAGCAGCCTGAAGGCTGCTTGGAGCCTCTCTGGTGAATGCCAGCCTCCAGGAGTGCCACAAAGCACTGCCGGCCTGGGGAGGGGGACCCCGGAGCTGGTAAGAGAAATAACAAGGTCTGGTGCCTGAAGAAAAGCTGAGAGAAAGTGAGGCTCTGCGCCACCAAGAGAAGGTAGGTTAGGAGGAATGGAATTCTATCTCCAAAATACTCTTAATTACAGCTGACTGGAAGATCTGATATACTTTAGAGGTTTTGACAGTGACTGAGGCGTGGATGACTCAGGGTGAGAGTTTTTGTTAACTTTGATTTTCAGGTCGCTCTTGGCAATGTTAGCAAGCATGCGGGATGAGTTATTCATTTTGGTTCTAAAAGTTCTCCAATTTCCACAAGGTTTTACCACATTTTAAAGTTTCCTCCTGTTCATCGTGTATTGCTAAGAACGTAGAAGCTGTAATAATTCTTAAATGTCCTTAGCTCTTCTAATATTTCTTAAAGCACCCTAATCTGCCAAAACAAACAGTTCACCATTATTGCATTCAAGATGTAAGGAAAACCCAAAGAACCCAATTAGCTTTTCTTAATTACTGCAAAGTTGGTGTGGGAGGGATGAAGATCATAATAATAATAAAAAAAATAAATCTTAGTTTAAAAAAATCTCGTGTAAGTTGGAGAAGTTGTTCCTAGCCAGTGCTCACGGAATACAATGCCGGTGTCAAAATAGTCTCTTTGCACAGAGACCTGTGAAAGGACAGAGAAGCAGAACAAAACGTTACCAACAGAGCTCTGTAATATCTGTGTTTCACTTTGTAAGGGCTGCTGCAATAATTTTCTTCTGATTTTGACCTTTGTGGGTTTAACATTACGATGCTGTGGCTGGAGCTTTGGATTCTGTCGGAGACAAAAACCTAAAAATAAACCTAATTTGTTCTAAGAGAGAAAACTGAGGTCCATGTAACCTTAACATGCAATTACAGGTGTGCTCAGGTTCACTCAACTAGTTCCTATGGAGAATCAGTTGATAAGACTTGCGGTGTTAATTTAAAACTAGTAGCAGAACCTGCCAAAAGACAAATCAGGCAGGTTTCCTGCGGCTTTATATTGCTCCAGAAGCCTCTTCCAGATGAGTAGCTTTCTCCTCCTGCTAATTCATTAATGCTACGGTGCTGTGTGTTACTGCCGGAATAAGACGTGGGAGTTTCTCCGGGTGAATGTTATCATTATGGCTATCAGCAGTGAAATGCAAGGTGGCTGCGAATCAGGCCGTGTGGGTGTTTTTGCTAGAAATGAGTTTGCCTCGTTAGGGCTGTGTCGGGCTGGTTCGGCGCAGCCCCGGAGCGGCAATGCCCGCATGGGACCCCGCGGGCTGCTGTGGCCAAGGTGGGTCCCACTGCCTGTGGTGGCATGCCGACTTGCTTCAGCTACAGAGCTACAGTCCTCAACATCCGTGACCTTTTTGGGGGTTTGCAGGAGTTTGAGGGGTCTGAGATGGCGGTGAAGGGCTTTTCCGTGCCGTTCTAAGCAGCTGTCTTCTGCAGGCTTCGGAGTACGCTCCGTGCAGCTACGGCTAAAGCAGTCCCCAAGAAACAAGGCTAGACAACAAGAGGTGAGGTTGAACGGGATAGATGTCCAGCAAGGGAGCGTTTTAAGTGCCATTACACGAGCCTGTCTGATCCTAAAACTTGATTAAGAACAAATAAAATTATATTGCTGGGCAGTCAGAGACTTCTCTGACCACTTTAAGCCCTTGCCTAGGGCAGTCTATGAATAGTCAATGGGACGACCTCTCTGATAATATTGCAATCGCCTGAACATGCAAATAATGCCTTTTTTTTTTTATCCTTGAAGTAAGATATGTTTTTTGTTATTGTTTCTCTTGATTGACTGGCACATCTTGAACTCAGCTGCTCGGTGGTTAACACTCCCTGATCACTGTATGCTGATCTTGGCTATGCCTTTCTCATCACAGGACTGACTATTTGGGGTCTGAAGTAGTTGTGTGAGCACCTGCTAAACTGGTTTCACATTATCTGAGTGGTTTTGGGATTTTTTTTTTTCTTCCAAGACCAGACCGCCTCCACAGTGTTTGCATTCACCAGCTCTGCTGCCTCTCTGTGCGGGATGGGGGACACTGGGTTCCCACTGCTGCTTCTTCTGTCCGCTGGGGACAAAGAAAGCATTTGCTTCCTTGCGTTTTTGCACCAGAATATTAGGCTAAATAAAAATACTTATTCACAAGTTCCACGTAGGCCTGTTTCTTGGACTCTGACCTTTCCCACTGCTCTCCTTCAGACTCTCATCAGGTGGCCCGGGTCTCTCCTGAGGGACGATGCCCCACACTGGCTAGACTTCCCAACAAAAGCCTTGTTGCTCTGCAGAAGTTGCAGACTATCCCCTTATTTATGCACGTACGTTTGTCTTTTTTTTAAAATTGTGGCATTCTTCATTCCCACTCAGTGTAATTTACTACAATTGCTAGATCCTTTTCTAAAGAACTTCCAACTAATCAATTTTCCTCATCCTGTATTTCTGCAGTGGAGTGTTTTTGCTGGCTGTAATTGAAATGCACCCTATTGTTTGTGCTGGTTCCCCAGCTTGTCAGGACCATTTGCAATTCTGATCCTGTCCTCCCACACACTCGCAGTCCCTTCTGGCTGGGGGTCATTTGCAAGTGTACTGAGAATACTCTATATCCTACCTTCTAGGTCACTAATACGGCATTAAACAGAGCTGGCTCAGGACAAATCCCCAAGGAAAAAGTTTGTTTTGTGCATCCTTCCGTTTTGACAGTAAACAATCAATATCTCCTCCCCAGCCTGAGTCACCCTGTCTTTCTTGCATCCACCTACAGTGGTTTAATCTATGTTGTGTATCCATAGCTTATATAAAAATATCACAGGAAACACTGTCAGAGACTTAGTGGGTGAAGTATGACATTTACCCTTCTCGCATTGCCACAAGGTCTGCTACCTTCTTGCAAAATTAAATGATTTTGTTTTGACATTATTTTTACGTGACAGATTCATGTGCGGTGCTGTTCATCTCCTCCGTGGCCTTACAAATCACTTGTTTATTTGTTCCAGCATTCACGACTGCCCCTCCATTCCTCACTCCGCCACCCCCCCCATGTTCAGCACGGGCACTGCCATTTTCCAGTTGTCCTCTGCATCCTCTGTGACTTCTGGAAGGTGAACCCCTAATGATGTCCCGCCTGGCTCAGCCTAACGACCCGCAGGCTCTTTACCTCAGGAACTAATTGGCTGAAGCAAGCAGAAATATCTAACTTACTCAAGCACCCTTGAGTCTGGGTTGGTTGGGGTTTTTTCCTTTCCTTTAGTGTAGATGGTGATAGATACTTTAGATACTTCCATCATAGGCCTTAATGGTTCACCATCTGCATGGCTGTTGCAGATGAAAATATTTGACATGGTTATGATTTACCAGCAATTCAAGATTTATTAATGCTTTGTGGTAGAGCAAAAGGTTGAATTTTAGCAGCACTTAATCGTTAACCAATTTAAGGATTAACAAGGTGATTCGGCAAAATATGTTGTAATTATAACAGTGGCTTAATTGCAGATTTGAAAATGACAAGATTCGCGCTGACTTACTTCAGGGCATCACAAATCAAGATATATGCATGGACACATGTATAAACACAAAGCATGGAAACACACCCCATTCAAGGGGTCACACTCACACACACACACCCCATCCAAGTCCTTAACTGCCAGGACCAAAGTCCCTTCGTGGTGGCTGACCCCCGTGAGACGACGCGTGCCCCTTCCCACTCCTCAGAGAGAAATATTTGGATCCACGGAAATACATAGGCACCCACACGCCTGAAGGCTAATGTGTATATTCAAACACATGGATAGGGAGGGAGGTGGAAGAGAGAGGCCAGCCTATAGTTAAAATTTCCCTCTTCTCAAGCTTAGAGTAAATACTGGCAATGTATTGGCATTCCTCAACGGGCCCTTCGTTGTGCCTCAGGGACATCCCACCTCAGGGGAGATGCTGGTCACAGCCCACTGCGATCCAGGAGAGCTCAAAGGGTCTCGCTATTTATAGGGTCTGAGGTAATGGACTTTCATCAGTGTTGCCAGATCATTCTGGTACCTTCCAGAGCAGGCTGCGATCCAGGCGGCAGGAGTTCTGGGTACATTTTCCCAGGTAACAGGAGTTTCAGGCATGGTTAGGAAGTGCTGAACTTGCTGTAACTGGGACAGCAAACTCTGCACCTGTGACCAAGATAAGAAGGTGCCAGATGGTCCCAGTTCACTGTGCTCATAACCAAGACCAGAACACGATGTTGGCTGGTCTCGACATCGCAATGTGGCCTGGGAGAGGGGGGAGCTGCACCATTGCAGTGGTGTTGACCTTTTGTTGGAGACTATTGCTCAAAAGAAAGCCTTAACATCATTAGCTTTCACCTCTGCTGAGCAGCACTATGATGCTCCTGGTTTTCCTCCGATCATTCAGTTACTCACCGAATTTCTTAGTGATACCATGTTTTGTGGTGTCACTGACCTTGTTCCAGCCTAGTTTGCAGTTTGAGAGGGCCTTTCTAAAGCCAGGTCTCACGGGGTGTGTGGAGGGAGGACCCTGCAGTGGGGAGCACAGGGCTTTGCTGCCGACCTCCTCCCGCTCGTCCAGAGTCGCTCGGCGATTGCATAGAAATCAGCGTGTCTTGGAGTTACTTCCATCCCTTGTTCTGGCTCTATGCTCAGTCAGTGCAGACTAATTAGATGATCTGGCCCTCATTTTACCATTTAGGAGGCAGAAGGCAACTGGTGAATATCACAGACAGCCCTTGTCTTCATGCCGAGCCGCTCTATTGCGTGTGTCGTGTGCGGCGGAGCCAGAGGACCGCAGCTGGGAGGAAATTGCAGACAATGGAAGTCCTCTGGCCGAACCGGTCATTGTGATATATGGAAGAATTGTGTTAATTTATATAAAAAGCGGCTTTTGCTAAGGCTGCTTCTACTTGAATTGGATTTTGAAAAGAAGAAATTATTCTCCCTCCTTCCTGCAGACTTCATGATGCATATTGTATTCTCCGGTCGGGTCATTCGGTACCTGCAGCATCCCACTGCTTTTCTGCTGCAGATAAAATAGTGCCTTTTGTTTCCTCTTGTTCAGGCCTGACCTCTCCTCTTACCCTGCCATTCGCATCTCTCTGACGTCTCAATTTTTGTGGGCTCAGCCCGTGCACGAGGAAGCCTTTATGAAGGATTTACAGGAGACAATCTCGCGGGTCCTGACATCCCCCTTCTAGTTTCAGCCCTCGGCCTCCCTCAGCTGCAGCTCCAGCGTCCCAATTCCCTCTGATGCATCTTCCCTCTGGCAAATCTGCTGTGGGAGCCCTCTCGCCCTCTGTGGGGTGGGGGTGGGGAACTGCATTCCCCAGAGGGCATGTGTGCTAATGACCACCCAGCACTCAGTCTCCATAATGACGCCCCGGTCCCCAGCGTCCCCCGGGGCTGCAGAGGCTCCGCTGGGAGGGTGTCCGAGCCACCCTCAGCGCTGCACCGAGTTCCCGCAGGAGTCGGGATCCCTTTTGTATCCCAAGATCGCAATGATCCTTGTGCCCTTGAGGGATTACAGGTATGGGTACTAACTACTTCTCTTCCATGTATCAAAAACTCCCTGTGCCTTGTTGGATGCTCTGGAATCGCTCTGCCTGCATTTGCTGACGGCATTGGGCTTTCTACTAGCTAGTTCTGAAGAAAACTAGTAGGAGTTAACGTATAAATCATAATTTACATTCTTCCTATTTGCTGTTTTTTAAAAAAATGAAAGGACATGGAAATATTAAATTGCATTGAAAGACAATGTAAAAACTACTAACTTTTTTAACGTGACACATCATGACTGCGTTGAACTTGCTGCTTCTGGGTATCAACATATAGTGATGTTCATGGGAAAAGGAGTGAGGTGTTTATGTGGCTAATGAGAATTTGTACCATTAGAGAAGATTTAATTAATAGGCACCCCGGAGCCTCTTGGGGCCGGTGAGCGCCTGGGCAGTTGGGGCAGCTGGGTCACACGTTGGCTTTTTTCAGGAGGGTAAAAATGACATCTCCATGTTTCAGAGAAGCTTCGAGACATCTCTTAATGAGAAGACACAGCTTTATGGATTTTAGTGTTCCGCAACTTTCAGTACTACATTCCCAGAATAAGGCTCTGAAGGAATTTGTGCGTTGCGTTCCCAGCACACACCCCCCAGCCCTTCTGTCTGGGACAGCTAATGCCTGGAAGATGCTTTACTGACCACACATCTTGAAACATCTCTGCCCCCAGTTGCGTGCACAGGTATATAAATATACGTGCACCCTAGGAAGCATTTTCTCCTATTACCTTTTCTGAATATTAAACATCAATATTTTTGTCACTATTTTGCTTTTCATTACCTCTTTAAAGCTGATATAAACTAGCAAATTAGACCCAAAACCAACCCCAAAAAGCTGTGGCTGACTGACCGCAGAACAGCATGGCGTTTGATTGGAAATCAAATTGCAGAAATAGCATTGGCAATAGAGCAATAAAACTAAGCGCATCTCTAGAGAGCTCCACATACTGAATGATCTAAGCCTTGTAAATCTTCTGTCATGCAGCAAAATACCGGTATAACTCATTTACAATAGAGGCGTGAAGGC
This sequence comes from Chroicocephalus ridibundus, assembly GCF_963924245.1. Taxonomy (NCBI): domain Eukaryota; kingdom Metazoa; phylum Chordata; class Aves; order Charadriiformes; family Laridae; genus Chroicocephalus; species Chroicocephalus ridibundus. The sequence continues at coordinate 84,326,414 of NC_086287.1, read as the reverse complement.
AGAGAGCGTGAGTCAGTCTCCAGCAGCCGGAGTGAACTCTCACCAGCCGATGGTGGCCCTGCTGATCCCCGGGCACGGCGGGGCATCTACCTGGGCTTGCTGTTAGACCAACAAACCAGGGATGTTCCACGCGAGGTGTGTGCGTGCAGGCTGGGTAGGTAGGCGATGTTTCCCCTTGGGATCGTTGATCAGAGATGCTGGTGCTCCGTCGGCATCACCACAGCATGGCCGGCCTGTGACAAAGCCCAGGCTTTGCCTGTGGAGGCACCTGCGTCAATAAAGTTAGAGGAATAGGTATTATTGTAAGCCTTTGATAAATAGCTACAGCAAATAAGGGGCAGATAAGATGCCGTGATAAAAAGACAAATAGGTTACATGAGCTGTACTAGGAAGAAAACAAGTGAGATAGCTTTATAAATCACACCAAGGAGTTATGTGACACAAAAGTTTGCTCTGTGCTAGAGAGGCTAATGGGGAAGTGTGGGCAGTGCCGGACAAATGGTAAATGAGAAAATTTAGGTGTAAGGAGAGCCTCCAGGATTTCGTGAAATTATCATCGTTTTGTCATTATGCCATTTAGAGCTGGCAGCTTAGGCAGACCTGGGCTCCCATCTATCCTTCTGCTTTTATTGATGACTTTGGTTTAGAGAACAGCAAAAATGTTCACAAAAGACTCAAGGTCCTCACAGAAACTCTCGCTGATGTCTGTGGTCCTTGGAGCAGACCCTGTATTTTGTTCCCTTTGCTGTGGAAGCGCCGTGTGCTTCTTGACCCATCTGGGGTCACGCTGGGACCCTCGGGGGGGTGGGGCCGGAGGTCCCATCCGCTGCCCCATCCCCATGGCAGCAGAGCAGAAACCTTGGTAGGACCCTTTTTTGCGGGGATGTGCGGGCAGGCAAGCCAGGAGCCAAGTGGGGAGTTGTCAGGATTTCTGCAAGTCCCTCTGAAGCTGGTGCATTTCATCCCTTTTTATAATCTTCTTGAGCTAAATGACACATTGATAAACTGTCTAGGATAAATAGTGTTTTCCAGACAGTGGGGACTTTTTCAATGCTCCTTTGTCAGCGTTTAAGATCAAAAAGGTTTGTAACCAGCAAAATGGGAGGAAGAAAAAGCATCTTGATATTGCAGCGAGTGTTTAAGTATCCCATTGTTTAGTTAACATGTTTTGACAGATGTGGTTTCAAGATGCATAAAAGTCTAAAAAAACCCCACCTATATAAACCTTGTCAGTCGAGGATTGGAATTTAGATTTACTTCTTACTGAATAGAGCTATTGTGTTGTACCACAGAGCTAGTGAAAATGCATAGCCATAACAGCGCTTGGATTTAAAACACTATATACCAGGTGGGCTTGCGTGGAGTGATCGGCATACTAAGTGTCACTGGTGGCTTGCAATGGGACCGAGCAATTATCTGTTTTGGGAAGAAAGATGAGTAGGCCTGCTGTAAAAGTGTGAAGGATCTCTGGTTGGGGGACACGCGGTAGACGGGCCGAGCATCCTTCATTGTGATTAAGCAGTATGAAACACCGAAGCTGGATTGCTCTTTCTGGTGATGCTGCTGCTCCCTGCGTGTCATGGCAAGCTAATCTGCGCCTCTGGCTCAGCTGTAGCCGTGGGATGACTTTTGGCATTTGGAGTATGTTTTATCACTTGTTCCCCTTTCTCTATTTGAAGTAGGGTGTATGTGTGGAACAGTCTGTCTGAGCTTTGATCCGCTTTGGGGTTTGACCCAGCATCACTCTATTTTCTGCCATGCGGAACAGAAGGCTTTCACAAAGAGCATGGCACCATCTTCACCCATTTTGAGTTGGGCTTTGATAAGGCTCGTACTGCTGTTTGATGTTCCGCATCCTACAAGCTACTGCTTTTAGTACCTGCTGTGCTGGGCTTTCAGGGGGGGATCTCGGGGGACCGTGCCCGTTACTGAAGTTCCAGCTTGTGATCTGGTCCTCGCCTCGCTCCCTGCAGAGGAGAGGTGGCAGTCAGGCGTGCCATGCAAACATGTCACTTGCGTGGGAATTCATCCTTTTGAGCCTTTCCCGAGCGGCACAGGCCTCCTAGCCCCCGGTGAAGAGAAGCAATAACAGTACTACTAAACAATAATGTTTGTGCAATGGCAGTTTTTGGCTAAGCGAGCTTGCCAGCGCAGTCCCTCCTCGTTGGGCAGCAGGGCCTCCTGGAAGGCTGGCCAGCCTTGGCTGCGGGGACGTGCTGCTGGTACACGTTTTTGGCAGAAAACCACGCTGGGAAGAGCAGGCGCAGCTCCTGCTTTGGGTGTACTTACACCGGCTCACGCTCGGGCTGAGTCTGATCCTCAGCTCTGCGGTAGTTTGTAGGTTTCTGGAGCTTTGCTGTGTCTGCCGTGTGCTCGGGCCACCCACGCACAGAGGCAACGCAGCTCCTCGGGGCTCACAGCAATCCTGTTAGCTAGGGGGTTTGCTTTTTTCCCCCAAATATATTTAAACAACTAGTAGCATCGTGCTCCGCTTTACTGAGCCAGTAGCAGAGGAACTGAATGCAACAAGAACAGCGGAAGAAATACAGCAAAGAGGTGGGGGGTTAAACATCAGGCATCTTCTCATTTTACCAGCAAAGCTTTTACTGAAATATCTTTACAGAAAGGATTTTAATGGTTCTGATTTTACGCAGAGTAACATTAAAATTAAATGCAAACTGTTAAGCGTCTTAAAATTTCTGTCACTAGACTAGTTCAGGCTCTGTCAGTGTGTAAACGGACTTTCTGTTGTTTGCAGGACTGTCGCAGTGGTTTGGGTACTCCTGGGGGTAAAGGGGATGGTCCTAGTGGATGGAGTCGGAGTTGCCACCGGTGTGCCCTAAGTCTTCTCCTGGCTATAACCAAGAAGGCTGAGGGCTCCCCAAGGCTCCGATTCCTCTGCTCCCAGCCATCCCTAACTTGCAGTGTAGTGGCGTGACATGAGCAAGAAAATGAGAAGGAAAAAAAATTGGATGTCTATAAGCATTTTTGAAAAATCAATCCAATAAAATGTTCAATGCATATATTCAGTAGTCGTTTATGCAGCTCTGTAAGCTGAAAATACAGGTGGGAAGGAGGAAGGTGAATCACTATACACCTTATTCCCAATAAATCAAAAATGTTGTCAGATGACTTATTTGTCAAATACGAATTGAGCAATTTTTTGGTCCTCTGTAGTAGTATGTCAGGGAACTACACTCAGTTAGTGTTAGCTTGGATCACCAGTGCATGTTGTCTTGGCCTTGAAAACCCATAGGCCAAACTATAAAGCTGCTCGGATTCTTCATGAATTTGATTGTTCATTTTGGTTATGTATTTCTAGACAACCAAACAGATGTATGTCATTGTTGGGTTTACTCCTGAAGTGTTCAATTTTACCTTATGCCCTTGGCAGATCCTTCATAGCAAACTGTTTGCTGAAAAATCATTTCTGTGAATATCTTCCCATTTGTTTCCATTTACTGTAACTGATGCCTTGAAGATTTCTCTTCCTTCATCTCCTTGTTACCAATTTGATTTAGTTATTAGCCTGTAAATGTCCCTGAGAACTTAAAAATCTTGTCCAGATGGACTGATGGCTCATTATGAATAGAAATAGCTTTTCAGAACTCATTTGTATGTTTTGCTGGTAGGTTCTGCCCTATTCTTAAGAGTTCACGTCTGCTCTGATTTGAGAGAAGACTTTGATTCTTAATTTTGTACCCAAATACTGGGATGCTAACTGACAGCATCTCCTTGCTTTCCTTTCCATTTTAATATACGCAGCATTTAAGGCCAAATCAGGTAAAATCACTCATTGACTCTTCAACCATTAATGTCAGTGGAAGCTTTGCGGGATGAGGATGGAAAATTTTGGCTAGTTACCAGTTTTGGTGCTGCGGAAACACTGCAAGGCCATGCGCCGCATATCCCATGCCTTAGACAAGTGTGATGGGGGACACAAGGTCACCAGAAGGAGGAGACGTCAGGGGGTCTCAGGGAGCAGAGGCGGCAAAGAGGCTGCAGGATATGGAAAGGGAGGATATGCAGATTTGGGAAGGAAGATCCGAGTAGAGAAGTAGAAAGGAGACTTTGAACAAATGGAAAATCTCTCTAATACCCAGCACCCACAGTATCATCTTCAGAGGCAGCTTCTTATTTCACTTGGCTTTCTCAGAACTTAGATTCGGGTACATGTAATATTTGATGACTTAGGCAGAAATAAGTCTATTTTCAAAGCTAATCTTTGCATTACATATTGAATCCATTACAGATTCTCTTCTACTTTAATGAAAAGCCTGCATGAAGGGCTTAAAAAAAAAAAAAAAAGAACTTGCATCATAATTGGACTGAGGCAGTGGCCTGAAAATTAGCATGAATATGTTGCAGTAAATACTGCCCCAATCAAATCAGTGATAATACTCTGTACAACTATTCAAGGATCTCAGTGTGAGTAAAAGAGACATAGGCGTATTCTGCATATTGCGGCATTTTGTGTGGGGCACTATTTCCATAGCATTTGAAGGACATGTTCTGTCTTTTTATGTTGTGATGCAGTCTCTGACGTGAGGTCAGGTCCCGCTTAAGCACAGTGCTTGGATCAAGAATTTATGACTTGTGTTTGAAACGGGGGGAAAAAAGTGGTCTTTTGATGGAAGAGATGTGGAACTAAGATATAAATGAAGTCCTCCGTGACTCATAAGCAAATGCACAGAAGCACATGCCTCCATGTCTGTATCCTCACAAGGACCCATCCAAAGAATGTATCAGAACAGTTCTGCTGGTAGTTGCGTGTATAGGAAAAGAAAAAAATCAGGCATAATCCTGTCCTCATGCAATTTTTTCACTCCAGACTACTGCTCTACACTGCAGTCCTCACCTACGGAAGGGAATGATTGCCAAGCAGAGTGAAATAATTAGGTCAGAACTGTGATTACGGTATAGTCTTGCTTTGCTAGTTAAACCAATATTTTACCCCTGAAGACTCAAGAATTTTGTATTGGTAAAAGAAATGAACAGACAGAATTGAATAGCAAACAAAATAAACTCAGAACCACTCTATCACTTTTCCACTTCCTTTTCTTTCCCAGGGCTTGCTGGGCTGTACAAATGTTGCCTTGTTGTCGTTCCTATAGCCAATATGTTTCTCCTGCCTTGGTAAGGGAAACAAGCCTTTTCCACTTACCTGCGAGAACAGCGTACTCAAACTAAAAATATTATTTATTTATAGGACAAATGGGAAGGTACTTAGAGGAGATCAAGTATGTAGAATGAAATGGCAAGGTTTTCTTTTACATCACAAATGGAAGTGATTTGCTGTCATCGCTCATCTGGAAGATCCTCCTCATTGTGGATGTCCTAACCCACCCAGCCCCACACAGAATATCCAGGCCTGAGTGTGCCGCGTTGTCATGGGTACCCGTGCTTATCCCTGAACTCCGTTCAGAGGGAGCCTAAACAATTGCAGACCTACAGAGAGAAAAATTCTCTTTTCATCAAAAAAGATGAGTTTGTGCTCTCGGTCTCTGCAGAAGCTTGTTTGCTCAAACACAGTAAGATGGAGCCAAATGTCAGCATAGCTGCAGCTTTCCTGTGGGGTGGGGGTGAAAGGACTATAGAATCACAGAATGGTTTGGGCTGGAAGAGACCTTAAAGCCCACCCAGTGCCACTCCCTGCCCTGGGCAGGGACACCTCCCACCAGCCCAGGTTGCTCCAAGCCCCGTCCAGCCTGGCCTTGAACACCTCCAGGGATGGGGCAGCCACAGCTTCTCTGGGCAACCTGGGCCAGGGGCTCACTGCCCTCAGAGTTGTGGGGTGTGTGGGAGTGGGAAGGATGCTTTTTCCCCGGGGCGGGGTCTCCTGCAGCAGACTGAGTGCATTCATCTCTTGACCTTGCAGAAATTGATGGACCCTCAGGAAATTCTGGGGTTCAGACCTGCTTCCCGACCGCTCCAGCACTGGTGCTCATGGACGAAGGACCGACCACCTGCCTGCCCACCACCTGCCAGCTCCTCTCCCTCTCCTAGGAGAAGCAGAAGCAGCAGATTGGAAGTAAATCAACACAAAATAAAGTATCAAGTAAGGATTCAGGCTTCCTGCGCCTCCCCCCACCTACTCTAGAGATATTTCCCAGCCCCCGGCCTATGGGTTCCCAATTTTTGATGGAAAACACAGGCTGATCTTGAAATGTGACAGCGATTCAGAGGGAGGAAGGAGAGACTGCCAGATGGCTCTGCTTTGCACCTTCTTCAGTTTGCAGGAAAACGCTTCGTGATTTGCCATAAATTTATCATTTTCCCCATCTCTGTGCTGTGGGATGAAGTTAAACTTTTGGCCTCTTGGCTCTATCTTTCCACGTAAGTAGGGAAATGATGCGGTATCATGGAGCGAGGATGGAGAAAGTGTGTTGTCTTGTATGCCTATGTGCAAAGGAGAGAAAATGGGGGTGCCATGGAGGGAAGGAGAAGCAGCGCATGGGGAATATAACTAGCAGAGCTGGAAACACCCCCTCGCCGCCCACGGTGAGATCTCATTCCTCTGAGAGCCTGGCTGGAGGCATCTTAAATCCATGAGAGACGAGAAGGAACTGTTTATTCACATGATCATAATCTAAGGCGGAATTATAGCCTGAATTCATGAATTTCTTGAGGTACGTTATTTGCTACTATACAAATCCAAATGGCACCTTCTTTCCTAATCTTCCTTGCTCTCCTCCTCCTGATGCAGCGTAAAGCTGTGAAGCGATTCCCCCAGGGCACGGCAGGCCACTCGTCTTCACGCGGGGAGACAGCGAGATGCGCTTGGCTTTCACATCGGTGCTGCCTCCTCCTCCTCTGTCCTTCTTATGGCCTCTCTGCACAGCTTCCACGCAGAAAACTTTAACCGTGTTATTATCCACTTTCTGCGCTGTAACCAGGAGGAGGAGTGTGATAATGTCACATTCTGTGATTATTTTTGGTGGCTGTTATACTGTAGTTATTTACCAGGGACTAAAGAGTAATAAGACTGTAAGGACCCACTGCATGACCTTAAGACAATCTTTCTGGTTTATGAAAATGTTAATTTTATTTCACGATAATCTGCACAAATATAGTACATATAGCAGAATGAAAGTCAGAAACTTGCAGTTGGGAGCTCTAATTTTTCCAACTTCAAGAGAGAATTCAGCACAGATAACATGTCAATAGGAGGCTTTTGGAGCATGTGTCGCTTTTGCAGAGAAACTAAGTTTATGCATGTAATTTCCATATTCTGATAGAATTCTCAACCAGGCTTTTAAAATTATAGTCCTAAAATCTGAAGTGATGTTTCAGCACTTCCAAATTCTACTCTAGTTTAGTGCAGGCATCGTGCAGCAGTTTGGAGTGGCTCTACCAGCCATGCACGGAGACAACGGCCTCCCTCAGCCCCGCTCCCTGGCCGTCTGTGCCTGTTCTGGACACAAGTCATCTCGTCTTGCTGGTGGAAGAAGTTTGGCCCGGGAGATGCTCCACGTTGGTCGTCAGCTCCAACCCCGTCCTGCTGCAGCCGAGGAACAATTCGTGGCCCTGTGCCCCGCCCCCCACCATGCAACCACCCCATTCCACTTCAAAGCACTCATCCCCAAACCCCGCGGGTCCTTTTCTCCCCCCTATTTCTGCCTCTTCCATTGTTTTGGCACCTGTGCAGGAGTACAACACACAAAATGAAGTGTTCTGTCCCCAAAGACAAGGAATTTTTTGCAGAGCCCAGTTTTTTTGCCCCTCTCCCAAAATAAACGGTGAGCTGATCTGTGGGCAGGTCTCCTCCTGCCGTCCCATCCATGCAGTTATGGAGACCAGAGGCTTCATATTGGCAACTGTATCAGCGGTTAGCTGTGCTTAATGTCTTGGATGTGAGCTAGATGCATTTTATAAACAAGTTATAGAATCATAGAATGGTTTGGGTTGGAAAGGACCTTAAAGCCCACCCAGTGCCACCCCCTGCCCTGGGCAGAGACACCTCCCACCAGCCCAGGTTGCTCCAAGCCCCGTCCAGCCTGGCCTTGAACCCCTCCAGGGATGGGGCAGCCACAGCTTCTCTGGGCAACCTGGGCCAGGGGCTCACCACCCTCACAGCAAGGAATTCATTCCTGATACCTCATCTAAATCTCCCCTCTTCCAGTTTGAAGCCATTACCCCTTGTTGACCCAAGTCAAAATGTAAATATCTATTGGTTTTGCTCTCTGAAACCTGCACAGCTTTTCAGTACAACGTTATCTTGAATGGCATCCTGCAGAGCCCACTGCTGAAACCACTCACCCACCGACACAGCGTAAGTGCACGTAACTCAGTATTTGCTGTCATTTCAGATACAGATGTCTCAAACATGCTGTTTTGTTCAGAGACATCCACGCTTAGGTTTGGCTATAAATTTACTGTAAACGTGCAAGAAAATTAACTTCTGCTCAGAAATGTATCTAAAGCATTAGTCTGCAAACATCCGTATGCGCAGAATTTTTGTTTTCCCAAGAGAGAAATGCACAAACATGCAGCCAAGGTAAGAATAATTAAATCCTTTATGTCTGCTCCTGTCTCGGAAGTTCTTCAATGCTACTTCAGTGGCTAGAAGGACAAAGCTGCTTTTGCTACAGAACATATCTAAATGGAAATAAAGATAGCTACAAGTATATATACTGTGCCGCGTATGGGAGCTCTGATCAGAATAATAGCTTTAATATAAGAATGCATACGTTCTCGACAGCTCCTGCTATATTTGTGGTACCCCGACAGGGATTCTAGACACTGAGAACAAATCTCTTTTTCTATCCAAAAATACTATTCAAATGAAAATTGTAATTTAGACACAAAGGCTATGATTTAAAAGAATCTGTGCAGGTTGTAACAGGAGTCTGTCCTTAATAAAACATTGATCTCAGGCTTATTTGTCACCGTTAATATGGTTTTTCTTGCAAAGTAAGAACTGTCTCCAGAAGGTCTGGTTTAAGCAATAAAGCAGGATGAGGAGATTCCCTGTTTTCCAGACTGTGAGTTTGTTTTCTGGGAGAAAATCGTATTAAGCCTACATTTAAACAGAAACTCAGTAGGAAGACAACACTGGAAATAAGCATCGGTTTCAATCATTTAAGATTTTGGGTTTATTTTGTATTATAAGACTTGGTGGCAAATCTGCTAGGACTAAAAATTTGCATTTTTTTTAAAAAGAAGCTCTATTTTTTTTCAACTCCATTTCCAAAGTGTTTTCTGGCCCTGGAGTGAATTGAGATGGCTTATTTGAAGCAGGAGGTCTTTCGATTGCTGTTGTCGTAGTTCCAAGTGGTGTGTCATGACAGTTGTCGCGACAGGGGGCTCAGCACTGGGTGGGTCAGGAGTTGCCCCGAGGCTGCTGCGGTGCCAGCTGTGTGTGCCCGGTGGCCAACAATGCTCTGACCCTCGCAGGGATCATCCAGAGCTCTCATCTGGTGAGTGCCTCACAGAGCTACAACTACTTGACCTTGGAAACAGGTACCTAGAGGGGAGATTTAGGTTAGAAATTGGGAAGAAATTCTTTGCTGTGAGGGTGGTGAGCCCCTGGCCCATGTTGCCCAGAGAAGCTGTGGCTGCCCCATCCCTGGAGGTGTTCAAGGCCAGGCTGGACGGGGCTTGGAGCAACCTGGGCTGGTGGGAGGTGTCTCTGCCCAGGGCAGGGGGTGGCACTGGGTGGGCTTTAAGGTCTCTTCCAGCCCAAACCATTCAGTGATTCTGCGATAAAGCAATGCCATGTGTACATGTGTGTGCACCTCTCCGTTAGCTAGTGTGAAGTAATTGATGGTGTTAGAGTATGATCTGGTGGTCTTTGCATGGTTACCTCAGTGGGAGGTTTTCCTGATTAATGCCTACAGCTGGAGTCCTTAACACAGGTGTGTCATCTTGGGGCTTAAAAACTACACAAGAAATCTCTTCCAACTGAGATACTGCTAAAATATTTTTAGCAGATTGGAGTGATTTCAGGAGCAATGGGCGTTTCGGCTGGATTTTCAAGCAGATTGTCTCAACGCAGGTCCCAATTTCTTACTGCAGGGGCAAACAAGGCACAGCGCAAGAGGCGAGGTCTGCACAGGTCCCCTCTGCTGCCACAGGTTGTCCCTGGGAAAACGCCATCCACTTGAATTTTCTTCTTATGAAGTGGTGTTGGCCAGGAGGCAAGGGATTTCTTCTGCCCAAAAAGGGTTTGAACTTGCATCTCCCACGTTTAAGAGGTTTGTCTGAGGCATGTAAGATTACGATGTTATTTTAAGCTGGTATTTTCCAGGTAGCTGTCTCTCAGCAGGTTCCAGGTTTGTCCGTGTGTGAACAAATAAATGCCATGCTCGCATTCAAGCTCCCAAAGCTTGTGAGAGAAGCTGCTCTTACTGCTAGACAAACCCTTGGTGTGTGCTCCTGCACCGCCGGGACACCAGTTTGTCTGGAGGGTTCCCAGTTTAAGTGGAAGCTGTTTAATAGCAGGAAACTTTCCTTTTCAGTGATTGCTAGGGATAGGGAGGGTTTTGGAAATCACACAGCATTTTTGTGACAGACAGATGAAGATTTAATACTTCTTCATCATTGCTGTACGTGAACAAAAAGGACGCTATTTTGTAGATTAAAAAAATCTGGTGAGTGGCACCTGTTTATTGTTGGCTCTGAGAACCAGTCCAACATTGCCTTTCTTCAAGCTTTCACAGCGTAGCTCTGTCACAGTAAGGCGGGATCTTAGTATGACCGATATCGATTGTTCCAGGACTACACAAGGTAGCTGCTGTAGCAAATGCTTTGATCATTTCACTTCTCCACAGCATATACACCGCTTTTATGAAGACTTTAGAAAATCACAAATAAATAGTTTTAATCAAAGGAACACAGGCGAGAGAGTCAACCGTGGTTACGTACGTGTAGGCGAGAAGTGAAATCTTGCACCTGGCATGGGAAGGCTTGTGCGTTCCTATCACCCAGCCCACCTCTGTATCAATATTGTGATCGCTCAGGAAAAACTCTGCATTTTTAAACCCTTAGATTTGATTCTTGTAGTTTTTGTCAGCAATCTATATATGATTGGCAGAACTTTGGATCTAAAAGCCTACTTCAAGCGCTGCAACGTTAGATCACTCATGAGATTTTATAGCTGCTACGTTTGGATCCTTTTCACTTGCCACCTAATGCTGAAAGGCTGGAGATTCCTTTGCAGCTTGTCTACAAAAGCTTAACAAAGCAGTTAGGCAGTGTTTGTAGACTTTGCTCTACGTTTTGTGCTCACCTGATGCCACACATGGTCTCCTCACAGAGCACCAATGCTGCGAGAGGCATGGTCGTGACGCCGTGTTCACGGGCCAGGTGTGAGCCCCGCGGCACCCCTGGGGCGAGGGGGTTGTGCTGGCCGTGCATGCATCTCGCGCCCTGGCTCCCCCCGCCGAACCGCGGGCTCAGTGCTGGCTCTGCCAGGCCACAGCAGAGGTTTGGCACTGCATGGCTGGGTACGCCCTTAATTACATTACTCTTCCTCCGCTCGCTACTGCAACAGTGAAAATATTTTTTCATTTCGGTGATTGAAGTCTCTGTGACATCTAACCAGCGCCTCGCACAATAAAACTGTCGGTCCTTTTATCTCGCCATTATTCCTTAAGCAATCTGATTCTCTATTTTTCATTTCATATGTACATTGGCTGAAAACCTTAACAATATTACACGGTAAGTTTTATCTATTTTATGAGGTAGATTGCTCCCGCGCCTTTCCAAATAATAGCTATTTCTTCTGCAGGTCCTTTGCTTGAAGACTTAAAAGTCTCCGTGTATCTGCAATTACCATCTGTTAATCCAACAGTATAATCAATCTAACACCTCCGTTGTATTAGAAATGATGTGGATGTTTTCTCTAATTTAATCTCATCTGCAAAATTTGAAATGCAGCTTTCAAGTCCATCAGTCATGTCCTTTCTATATATGATAGTGCAGTGGAAAGACTGAGTTCAAAAGTTCAGGCGCGTAACTTGTTTATAAGCTCTTTTGGGGTTGCATGTTATCTATGCTTTCTCCTTAGTTCTTCTCTTTAAAACCTTGTTAGTTACATGTGGTGCTTTGAAATTAAATTCTTTTTTTCTCTTCTGGTAATTTTTTTTTAACAATAGAATATCTTTTTTTCCACTCGGTAATAGAAGAAATTAGGGTACAAGGGTCAACCAAAGCCTTGGGTCAGTCGGAGTCTTTCAGTGAACTTCACTGAGTTTTGGATCAGGTCTCGAAAAAGGGGGATGGAAGTAATTGAGGTGGCAGCTCTTCGCCCTTGGCATGCCTCTTTGGGCAACAAGCCAGGACTGAAGAAACCAAGATGGAATTGGCCACCTGCACTCCCTCCAGCGTTGTGTGGATAGGTGCATGGATAGGTAGGTATAGAGTATTTGATTTTAAGTATTTCTGTAGTGTTTGGGGCCTTTGGTATTCCTATATCCTACCATTCTGATGCTAAAATATGCGCCTTCAGGGCAGTAAGCCCAACAATGTTCACTTGGAGATTTTGATAATTGGATTTTTTGGATGTATTTAAGAAATTGAAATAGCGTTGATAGTCTCTCTTGTTTTTCTAATCTGAATTTAAGTTGTTTTTTTTTTTTAAGGCCAAGTCGTTGCTGTCCATAGAGCCTGTGTGCGTTTGAGAGGAAATGTTTGGATCAATGCCATCTTTCCGTGGCACATCCCTGAGCCCCTTTCATCCGGTGGTGCGGCAGCGCTCTCCCACCAGGTACCTGCCTGTGGACACCCACGTGCTGCCTGCTGCTTCTTCCTTGGCTTTGTAAGGAAGGACCTGTTGGTCAGATTGAAGCTTGGCTAAGATCACGTAGCTTCCGCCAGAAAAGCAGTGATGTTCATGTTCTGTTCCCCAGGAGCAGCTGGGAATGCCTGTTTGAACAGAAAATAGTGTCTGTACAAAAGCCGCCGCCTGCGTGGTGTTGGCCGGGAGCTGCGTCCGCCATCAGATGCTGGTGGGGGGACGAGGCACGATCTGCTCCTGGGGACCGGTGGGGCAGCCGTGCCGCCTGGGCTGAGGGACGGGTCTGGGGGGAAGGAAGGGGTGAGAAGACCCCAGAGCTGCTGAGGAGTCGGCCAGCATGTGATGGCACATAGCTGAAACGGTATGTCTTGCTATGTTCCCACTGGTTTTGCTGAAGTCGCTGGAGCCTCTCAAGGACCCAGCTGACTGCCCAGGCACAACTAATTGCAGGATTGAACACAGCTGATTGTATCTGAAATTGTCTTTACAATGGTTACTCCATTTTCTGGAGGCCAACCATGTTAGTAGAAATCTAGTATCTTTACTGAATCTATCTTTTTGTGATCCTGGGTTCAGAAGAGCGCTTGTTAAACTTCTATTTGTACTGTTCATCCCATCAAGGTTGCTTATCATTGTTGCACAAGAAAAGGCAACGTATCAAATGAAAAAAAATCCATTTTATACTTGGCAAACGCCTGTATTTTGTCTTTGTATGATGTGTTGTCATTCATCATCTCACCTTGGGGAAATCACGGGCACTCTTAACAATGTAAGAGGCCAATAAAAAAGAAAATTATTTCAGTAAAATTGTAGCTAGGGATATGTAAAAGAGAAATGCCCCTGGGTAATAAAAATTACCCATGCATAATGGCTGTGGCTGTTTCAGGCAGGCGTGCTGTATGCAGCACCAGCGTGTCCCTGCTCCCTGGGCTGGGGCTGGCGGAGACGAGGGGAGCGAGGGAGTCGGGAGAACACGAGGTCGAGCCCAAAGCAAAGGACTGAGAAGCCAAGTACTTGGTAAGTGCTCGTGTGTCTTTACCCATCTCTTTCGCCTCTCTGTTAGAGCTGTCTCCTTTGATCTTGCCTTTCTCATTATTACTCTCCGCTACAGGATTTGGGCTTGGTTCCAAGGTCAAGGCCCGCTCCCGCTGAACATCTCCCATCTCCTTCCCCCGTTAGTCAGCCTGTCTCATTAGAGCCTGGCAGGCTGCGCTGCACCGTGGCAATGGCATTCCTCACTCTTTCTTCAGCGCACCGTAGGGACTGTGCTTCTCCCCAGCTAATAGTTGGATGCATTTTCTACTGTCATCCCCTTTGGGCTAGGCTGGCATAGCTTTGGGAGGCTTCTTAAAGTACCGCTCTTCAGTCTTCGCTTTAGTTTTCTGAGGACCTAGCCCCGATCCATGCCTTGGCGTGGCCCTGAGTACTCTGAACAAGGCAGCACTCTTTTGCAAGAAACTGCTTTTCTCAGCAAGTCCTGCTGTGACAGATTGCGATGGCAGCAAGCAGCGCGGCTTGTGGTGGTGGTCTGAAGTTTACTGGATGTTTTCATTTTATACTTTACATTTTTGTTCATTGCACTTTTTAATCTTGCTGACTCTCAAGCTAGGGAGCAGAATAAATCTAAGTTGAGGGATAGGCCAAGAGGTGATTGGGTAAGCGGGACTGTGTCCTTCCTCTTAGCCAGAAGTTAGCAGGCAGCGAGCATTTTCCTGCCCTGGGCAATTGCCTGTCCTGCTTGTCTGACCAGCCCCTGACCAGCAAGAGCGACATGTGTAAAACAAGTCACTATTGATAAGAAATTACTACAAACAAAGGGGCAGTTCTGCCAGCTAGCGCCAGGGATGTGGGAAAGGTCCCTGAACTTTGACACTGAAGTTAGAAAAGACTTCCAGAAGCAATAAGTCAGCGCTCTCGCAGCACATAAAGCTCTTTGCAGATGAACAAGTCCAGACACAATCCCTCCTCCTCTTCTACCGCACATTACCCCAGCGACTCTTTATTAATAGGAGTCTCCTTCTTTTTCATGTGACATTTTCCATTTGCAGTGACACAAAGGGTTCACAGTGAAGGCCAGACCCTTCCCCTCAGCAGCCCGGGCGCTGACTGGCACCCTGCCTCCCCCTTGTCCCCACAGCAAATTCAAGCTTCTTGTCTTCATCTGCGTAGCCTGTCACAGCTCCTGCAGCCAGCAACTGAGAGTTTCCTCTTTGAATCAGACTCTTGCTGAATCAAGTCCTTTGTATCTCCTTTTTCTGATTTTTAAAAGGGTTTAGCTAACCCTGTTGGCACTAATATTTGAGCCAAAAAGCCGGGTAAATGAATCCATGATGAGCTCTGGGCTGCTGTAGCTGCCATCCTCCAGTACCAAGCTAGGTGGTTTAAAATTGGCCGGGGTACCAGTATGCTCCAGCGCAGCCGTTTCTGTGCCTGGAGTAGAGATGTGCACAAGGAGTCTAAATTAGTAACAACTTTGCTGCTTTTATTCCAGCTGTGCCAGCTGTTTGTTTATGTAGATAGCCAAACAGCAAACACCCACGGAGTTGTTAACTCTGCAAATCTTCAGTAAGTATTTCCTAAACTACTGCTGACAAATTTCTGACAAGACCTTAATCTCTGTAAAATCTATTGGGTGTTGTCAAAGCACCATTAGTCAGCCTGTCATCGGGCCTGCTTTGCGGTGTGACTCAGAGATTTGCTTTCCCATCCTCGCTGCAGCAGAGCGGAACTGGGAAAACCTCGCGCAGTGAGGGAGCTGCGCGGAGCCCAGCTGCTGACGGGACCGAAGTGCCCTGAGATGGGATTTCAGAAAGAAGCCTGAGCCTGGAGAGGCTTCTCCTTCTCTCTTGCTTACCCCCCCCCCCCCCCCCCCCCCCCCAAAACACAGTGAAAATTACCTCTTTTCAGTCTTGGGAAAGCGGCAAACGTTAGTGCTTTTCTGCCCCAACTCCATACGATGCAAAAGGGGAAGGCTGGTATCATGAAATGGGTACTGCAGCGTTGAAACATGCAATCAGGAGGAATTAAAACAACACACAATGTCAGGTCCTAAATTAGCACTGCTGCGTCGTGTTTAATACTGGAACTGTTCTGGGTTATACCTGCTTTATTCCTCCTGATATTCAGCATAAACCCCTCAATATATCCATGGAGAAGTGAGCTGGAGAGCAGGCTGGCTGCTGCGCCTTGACAGCATCCTGGGGGGATGCTGCTGCCTGGCTTCTCCCCAGCACTGGAACTCCGTAAAAACCCATCTCCTTTTCTGAAGCTGAATTCTTTATTTCTGGCTGTCACGTGATGCCAGCCTGGACTACAAGAGTTGTTGCTGTCAACGGTAATAGTAGGAAAAAAGTTACCACATCCTCTGAAAATGAAAACAAACCAAAACAAAACTATCACCTCTCCTGCCAGCACACAAAGCAAGGACACCAGGCAACGGTTCAAACAGAGCCCCCGCATACAAACAAACAAAGACGCCTGTCAGGGCTTAAGGGGGGAAAAAAATGGCACAGCTGTAGCACCACATTAGTGAAATTGTATGAGCCTTTTTATTTTCAAGGATGCAGACAGATGCCACCTGAAACACAGGATGCTTGGAAATACCGCACACAAACACACACACACATATGCACAATTAAACCACACATGTTCTTTGAGCTTCCTTTCTGAATCTCCTTAGCACTAATTACATCAATGCTGCCACTGCTGATGGAAACCAAGCGAAGCTGTTCTCTGAATAGTTTAAACTTGTACAGAACTAAAGGGTCATTCAGCAAAATAGAGTTTTTGAGATGACAAATCACAATTAGAAATTAGAAATAACGATCTTAGAAATCACGTCTATGTTCGTGACTGCGAAGCTAAAAACAGACGATGCTTGAATTTAGAAGGTAGGCAGCAGAAGATGGTGATTGTGGATATTATTTTTGTTGCCCAAGTTGAATCTGATGGAGCCTAATTTTAATGCAGGCATCCAAGTCACTTTGTGGCTACCTGTGCCCAGCGTGGCTGCAGCAGGGAGGCTGCAGCACAGGGCAGCAGCACAGGGCGGACAGGTACCCGCTCTGGAAAGGAGGGCTGAGCATCTCTGTGATAAACTGAGTCTCACTTGTAACAAACTGGTAGTCTTTGAAAAACGCCTCTAAATATGACCCATATTTAAAATAAATGTTAAGTCAGTGGATTCATTAAAAGGCAAAGAGGCGGGTAACATCATTAGTGCACTTTGTATTTTTGGCACAGTTTCCACTGCCTGGGAGAAGGGCTGTATTTTGTCTTTTGGGGAGAAAGCAGTTGTGTAAAATAGCCATTTTTTACAGTTCAAAAGATAATTGAATTCCCTGATTCACAAGCTCTTGCTTTTTTTATCTTCTCTTTCCTCTGTCAGGTTCTTGCACAAGAACCCAAGCTCCCAGGTCAGAGCTCCCCTATGGGAGCGGGCTTTGGACACCGGGTAGCCTAAGTGGTCTGACCAAACGGAACCATTGCTGCGGTCACAGGACACGAGTGTGATCAGATAATCTGATGGACAGCTGCTTATGGCTTTGGTTTTAAGTTGAAGCCAGGAGCCAGCTGGGTTAAATTTCCAGTTGGATGCAAAGGAGATGGGATGAGGTGTTTGCATGAATAGGAAGTCGCATATTTCATCTTCTGCTGTTGCTGCAGAGGGCTGACCCTGGGAGTGACTTTGGGCAGGAACACTTACGACTTCTGGCCAGGAACGGCCACACCACTGAGTTCCCGGCGGTGGCAGACGTGGCTCCATGGCAACCTTGCTGTCACTCGGCTCTCTCGGGCTGTTGCCACACAAGGGAGCAGCGTAGAGAGCAAGGCTGGAGAAGGGGTGGTTTCTGTCATTAGAGGGCAGCATCAGAGGTAGGTCTGTCTTTCCTGGCAAGGAGGATATGGCTGTTTCGAGCAGAAAAAAGAAATGTTGCCCATGCAAAGCCTGAAAGAACTCATTTCAAGTAACTCTAATATTAGTCTCTGTAAGAGGAAGCAATTTCTTCATCATCAACAAAATGCAGATCTTGATAAACCAAGGGCTTAAAATTTTAATGCAAGATCTCAGAGTGGAAAATACTTTCCATATAAACAGTAAATAATTAAAGAGGATTTTCTTACCAAAAAAGTGGGAAATCTGACTTTAAATTGGTGTGAAGATATGAATCATAATCTGCAAAAACCTGAATGTATTAATCTTTTGAGAAAATATTTACATAAGCATATTATAAGCTTGTTTGGGGATTTGTTATGCACTGGGTGGAGAGTATATCATGCAGACAGTAATGAAAGAAAAATTAAGATTTGTAAACATGTTCTGTATTATAACTATAGAATATATTGCAAGAGTTCAGGTAAATTTGTGGGGAACTTGCATGAGAAGTGGTGCTTTCCCATTGCGCAACTGGTTGTATGTTCATACATGTGGTCTAGACAAAACTTGCTGTCACACAATACAGGAACTTCATCAGCCTCTTCCTGCACTGCTGCTCTAGAAGATGGGGCAAAGCACCTTTGGGTTTGCCCTTCAGAGCAGAGCCGGTGTGCCACCCCTGGGGAGAGTGGCTGGTCTCCTACACCCGACAGTTAACTACGACTGAGCTGCGCTCACCTCACACAGCGCGTTTGTTACCTAGTCTAAGGGCACTGTGTTAGGGATAATAGATGGACGGTCTGAGTGAGACACGACGGAAAATTACTAGTTGAACCAAACCCAGTATACGTGCCGAGAAAAAGGACCTCAGTACTGTTGCTGCAGAAACTATGCGTGTATCCATGAGAACCTGACCTTCGAAGAAGAAGATAACAAGAAGGGAGTACAACAGTGTAGTCAGGTATCAGACAGCCGCTGTTAGCAAAGCTGAATCATGAGTCTGGTAAGGCTCGCTGCATGCACTGGCCACACATGCAGCCACTCTAGCCTGTATTTTTCCACTCAATCCAGTGCACAATATAAGGGGGCTGTCTCGGGTGGGAGAGGGAGCAAGAGACATGAGTGCGCTTTGAAGATACAGGGGACGCCCTGAAAAAGTGCTGTGCCTGCCTTCCCTCTGCCGTACTGATGTAGCTCCTTGTTATTCTGCTGCTCAGTGATGCTACTACAGTCTATGGGGTTGGTAAGACTCTTAAGTAACTTTTGGGACATTTGGGAACTGCTTAGCAAGGCGTCGCAATAAAGCTGAATTCACTGTGGTTTTTTTTTTCCTGTAGCAAGGCTTCACAATAAAGCAGAGTTAACCTTTTTTTCCTTTGTGTGGGCTCCGGTTTGTACGTTGGAATCTTTAAAAAAGAACCGGTTACAGGCACACAGCCCTCAGAAGACCGAAAGAGCCGTCTCAGGAGCCGTGGTGCTGGGTGCTATGTGGGAGACACACAGACAGGCACCCACCGTGCCTTCACGGCTGTGGGGTGGCAAAAGCAGCCAGTATATGAGCAAACGGACTGAAAATCATCGAGAAGTCTTGAAGCAAAACAATACGCTGCAATATATAGGAATTGATTCTTTCAAGCTGTCAGAGATACTAGAGAAACATTACAGAGATCATCACGTTGGCCACTGATTCTTAAAAAAACCCCAACAAACCAAAACCCCCACTAAAAAAAAGTGTTCTGAGCAGTTTTGTAATGTGTGTTCTATGAGATAATAGGTCCTGTGGCAGCAACTTTTAAATACAGATGGGCAGATTGATTTAAATGAAACAATAACAGTCTGTACTAAGGAATTGCAAAAAAACCCACCCCCAAAAATAAAATTATAAAATTTTCTAAAGACCAGTCAATAGAGAGAGAAGCTACCTTAAGCTGTCCGATCCTTGATGGGCATATTCTGACTGTACTAGATTTTCTTACTCTGAAGTGAAAGTCAATGGGGGGAATAATGAGGCAATGTAATGCTTTACCTTTCTTGTCTTTTATAATAATTTAGTTCAAGCAGGCTTTGGGAAAATCACACACTTATTTCAAGATCCAAAAGATCAATACAGCAGCATACATTTAGTGCTTGAGGGAAAATTTACTCAAAATTGTTTCATGATGAAAATGCCAAAGGCAGATGCTTTTGTTCAATCTGTTGCTTTGAAGGGACCTTGTAATCTTAATTCCAAGGTAAAGTCTTGCGGCCATTGTATCAAAGGCAGCACATGTATCTCTTTCCATGATGAATGCTAGGGATCTATGTATAGTAATTCAATGAAAAAACCCAGTACCAACACATTTGAATATAAGAAACTGTACAAAAACTTTGGACTAACAGCTGATTCTACAAGGTATAAAATACTTTTCCTCATATACCTACGAACTCTGTTGTTCTTTGCTGAGCCAGTGCTCTCCCATCCAAGTGAAGAAGGTCACAGAACATCTCAGCCAACAATGCTCTAGCTTCCAAAAATTTGAGGGAACAATCAGCAGAAACATGGATCAAGCTGAACTGAGAAAAATTTGTGTGCTGATAAATCAGCATTTCCTGTTATTTCAGTTTTTGTGATGGCATGTATAATATGGAAGCTTTATAGATATTTAGGAAATCAGCTGAAACTTGTAGTGTGATCATATATCCAGGTAAGAATTTACAGAGCGGAGCCGGTGGTGACCTTAGTCACTCAGCATTAGACCCTGTTCCCCACTTCACATCATGACAGTGGCAGGTCAAGACTTCTTACTCTGGTACCATGTTCTCAGTGTGGCTCTGTGATCCCTCACGGCTGCCCTGGGTGATGGGGTCTCTCACCAACCACATTTCCCAAAGCAGGAGAGAAGCTCAAGCACTGTGCAGCAGTGAGAGAGCATTTAGCTCTTCTTTTGACACCCAACCTGGGCTGGAGGGCAGAGGGAGGGGTGATGCTCCCCCAGCATATGCTGTCATCACAGCTGCAGTGCCCTTCCTTTTCCCCCAGTTCATATTTGGGCTGCATCTGCCGCTGCTAACTTTGGATTTTCATCTTCTGTACTGTAAAACTAGGGGAAAATATCTTGACCTGTATTCACAACAGTTACGTAATTTTCATGTAATGAAAGGAAGGTTTATTAACCTAACATTTTTTTTTTTTCAGCTAGGATAACAGAAGCTGTAAACACACACACTGATGGTGATGAAATCTAAGATCCTGCCTGGACACAGGATAAACACTTAAAACATAGAGGGACGAACAGCAATAGAAAAGTGCTGGTACCAATTTATCAATGCTGTTTTCTCGTCTAGGTGTAAAGTGACCAACTGTTACAGTAACTTTTTTTTTTAATATTTCCAAAGTCTTTTCTGCCACGTGAATGAATGTCTGCGTGAGAAAATTTGTGTTGGTTTAAATCTTTATAAGGATAAAAAGAGCTTCTTATGCAATTTAGTTACTTTTGGCTAACTAGTACATAGCCTGAGGAGAGACAGAAGGTCCTACGAGGAGCAGGAGTACGAGCTGCTTAGGAGCTGGGTGGAGATATGCAGCTGAGTCTCAGAGGTGAGGGAAAGGGAATTTTCCTAGGGAGCCCCAGGGACTGTCTACAGCTGGATGCAATTCAGAAAGACACTAGCTGGATTCAGAGCAAGGCGGCAGGACTGCAGGTACTCCCCCCTCCTCACTGCAAGGACACAACAAGCCAGGGGATGCTTGTGTTTGAGTGCTTTTTTGTTTTGCTTTGTCTCATTCTGCAGATTTGAATTTTCCCTATTTAAGCAGCACATCGTTCTACTCAGTGTTTGAATAACAGAGATCGAGAGCCCTTACCATGCTTCCGCTGCGCTCACAAGGCAGATTTAAACCAGATTTTTGAGCAAGAATCCGGCCAGTGCAGAATCCCATCGCATGTTGTGTCTCCTGTACACACAGACTGCCACAGTGGGGATTTTGAAGATGCCAATAGTGCAAAATCAGGCCTTCAGCATGACAAGAGGATGTTCTTGAGCACGGAGAGAAGTCCTACTGGGAGATAAGTGACAGTAACGGTCAGTCAAACCTTGTTTTAGAGGGAAATGCTCTAAACTAGTCTCTGAGGTATTAAGGTCTACCCCTGCATTATCTTGGTTGCAGAGTCAGATGCAGTGCAGAGAGAATCAGAATTATCTATGTGTGCAATAAAGCTGGTCTTGCTCCCAGTCTGGCTGCTAGTATCATTCCTGTGGCTGGCATTCCAGCTGGCTGCCAGTATAGCCAACTTGCAAATGAGTTTAATTTGCGCGTGGTGCAAAGGGTTCATTATTTGAAGTCCTGAGACAGAAGAACAGGATATTTTAGGTAACAAACAACATCAAATATGTTTGTTTTGGTTTTTTTTTCCTAAGGAATGAAGTCTTATTTTCCGCTGAGATTTAATACAATGCAGGTAGCTCTTCTAAATCAGAAGGGAGCACCACAAGGGGACTGAAAGTGGTAAAATACTTTGCTCCAGTTTACATGAAAAAACTTTTTCAATCTGTATAAACTGAAATAAGATCCTTGAAATTCAACAGCTTATCAATAATAATGTCTAAAATTGGGCTTTATCCATTAATCTCGAGCCAAAAATAAGTATTTGTTCTTTGTCAAGTAGGCAGGCCATGAAAGAAGCTTCCAATTCTTTCATTATATATTTTGGAGTAAAGGTCTCTGACCCTTGGACATAAAACCAGAAAGAGATAGAGGATGACTACGTGACATTTCTTGTTTTCTTCATTTGGACAACTCCTCTCTAGACTTTCTGAAATAACCCTCTCCCTGTGATTACCCTGCAGCTTTCACACACCACTTCGGAGCCAGCTGTGTGTGAGTAGCTGCAGTTTTTTCCCACCTTCCAGTGGACTACTTGGCCAACCAAAAAAGGGTTTTACTCATGCATGTTTCTTAATAACAGTGCGCTGATTTGTTGTAACAAACATTAACTTCATGATCCACATATTTCATGATCTTCCCCCTGCCTGCTCTTCTCACTGCCCTGCATTCCTCTCTCTTTCCCAAGTGCTCGCTTGGGGTGGAAGCAGATCCTCCAGCTGCATTATCCAAATACTTCATGGTATTGTAATGCTTTGAGATCAGTGCCAGAACAACAGAGAAATGGCATTTTCTCTTGTGAGTGTAGTGATAGGACAAAGGGTAACATTTTAAACTGGAAGAGGGGAGATTTAGATGAGATATGAG
This sequence comes from Chroicocephalus ridibundus, assembly GCF_963924245.1. Lineage (NCBI taxonomy): Eukaryota > Metazoa > Chordata > Aves > Charadriiformes > Laridae > Chroicocephalus > Chroicocephalus ridibundus. The sequence continues at coordinate 84,303,569 of NC_086287.1, read as the reverse complement.
GAAGAAATTCTTTACTGTGAGGGTGGTGAGCCCCTGGCCCAGGTTGCCCAGAGAAGCTGTGGCTGCCCCATCCCTGGAGGTGTTCAAGGCCAGGTTGGACGGAGCTTGGAGCAACCTGGGCTGGTGGGAGGTGTCCCTGCCCAGGGCAGGGCGGTGGGACTGGATGATCTTCAAGGTCCCTTCCAACCCAAACGGTTCTGTGACTCTGTAATTGCTCATCAGCAGCAGAGCGAGGACTTGTGCTTTCCTTCCAGGCATGCAGGGCAGTGGTATCTGCGATGAGCTGCCAGCTCAGAACAGTACTTTTATCACTTGTTTTATTGAGGTACAGAATGGCAGAACAACTCATGCAGGTCACAGAACAGAGCTCCTTTCTCTCATTCTTTATCCGGTATTTCATGTTTCTGGGTATTTTCTTTTGCTGCTGTACCGCAGATACTGGCCACGTGAACCCTGGTCTCTTCAGGTAGCTTGCAATTCTGAGGCAAGAACAACTCAACCCGAGCTCTGGAGAAACCTGTGTGAACGGGAGTAAACTTCAGCAGGGCGACGCAAGCCGGAGGGCTGGCACTGGCAGCAGCGGACCATGCCTGGAGGCCGCTCTGAAACACCTTCTCTCTTTCAAAATTCATGCGGGGGTGACGGCAGCACGGCACCTTACGTGGATTTTTTGAGGAACCACTTATTTTGGGGAGCTCTGTGCGTTCCCCGCGCACTCCGCTGCCGAGGAGTGCGGCCCGGCTCCTGCCGGGTCTGGAGGCCTGAGGCGAGCAGCGGCCTGTTGGGCCCTGCCGGGCCCGGTTGCGGGACGGCCGCCCGGTACGGGCGCTGGCCCCAGCTCCCCTGACAGGGCCGCCCCGCCCCGCCCGCCATCGCCTCCCCGCGCCGAGGCGGGGCCGCTGCGGCCCAGCGCTCACATGACGGGCGAAGTCCGGCGAGGCAACATGGCCGCGGCGGCGGGGTAAGCATCGCTCCTCGGCCGCGCTACCGCCGGCGCTCCCCGTTCGACCCGGCACGTCCCCCCCGCCTTCCCCTCGCCGCGGGGGGCGTCCCGGCCGGCGGCATCTCGTTGAGGCGGGCCGGGGGTGGCGGAGGGCGGTGGTTGCCCGGGCGGGCCGGGCCCGGCGGCGGGCCCTGGTGCGGCGGAGGCCGGGCTGCCTGCGCCGGGCAGGGGCTCCCGGAGGCGAGAGCAGGTGTGTCGTGGGAGGGCGAGAGCCGCGGGAGTCCCGCGGCCTCCCCGCTCCCGGGCCCAGCGGGTCGCAGCGCCTCAGCCCCGCCCCGGCGTACCCTTCGAGTTGCGTTAGGTTTGGGAAATCGCGCTTCAGGGTGGCTGCGGAGCGCTTGGCGCAGGGTCTCTCCCGCGCTTTATAGCTAATTCAGTGCTTTACGGAGGTGCCATTGAAAATGCATCAAAACAAGAGGGGAACTTTTTGCAGCCGCCAAAAAGATGTCGCGCTGGGCCTTGGCGCTGGCTCTTCCATGGCCGAGTGGAGGTCGCTCCCCTGCGAGGTCCTCTCCTGCCCCGGTGTCCCCTGCGAGGTCCTCTCCTGCCCCGGTGTCCCCTGCGCAGGGATGCTGCTGCCAAGAGCAGTGGGTACCACATCCACTGGGACGGGACTTGGCGTTTTTGATTTATCTACACGGAGCGCTGAGTTCCCTGTGAAGAAAACATCCAGTTTATGCTTTAAACAGCATTAGTTGCTTTTACTCGCCTCGCTTGTTTCCTTGTGCTGCTGTTAGCGTGGGCCTCTTGCACTTCACATATTTGATGTGGAAACAGCATTAAAAATTGGCTAGACTTCAGGCTGATGTTGATAACTGTTGCCCAAAACAAACAAATAAGTAAGGTCTTGTCAACAAACAAATGATAATTTCTTGAAAAGTAGTTTCAGTGTTTTCTCATCTTTGAAATCTGGATGCTGTCTGTGTGACCTCAGTAGAACAGAACCAGCAGTTGGTCACTTTCCTTCTGAAAACCAGAAGTAGGATAGGTTAACTGAAAAATAGTGGGAAAACCAGAAGTAAAATAGGATTCTTGGTTAGTGTGTTCTGGTGGTTGCATCAAAACAAAACCGAAATATTAGATGGATCATACAATAACAAACTGTAACCTCCCTGCAAATAGAAAACTTCTGCAATAAGTTTTAGAAATCAACAGTTCCAGGCAAAAGAAAAATATCCTTTAAAGAAACAGATGTAGTTTAATGTTCCTAGTTGCGTTTCACTTCCAGTTTAATAAAATAAAAGAGCTGTTGTGAGGGCTCGGGACGAAGTGATTGTAAAAATTGCATGTGACAGCCAGCAGAGAAACCGTCAGCTTCTGTGGGAGGCCTTTACCTGGCTGAGCAATGGCTGAATTCTGGTACCAGAGTAGTGCAAATAAGGAAGCTGAGCTTCACTTGTCCTCTCCTGGTCTTGGAAGTAGCCATTTCTGACACTGACTAATGCTTATTTGCAGAAGCTTGCATAGCTTCAGAGAGGTGTGCACCACAAAGTAGTGCTTCCGTGACATATGCTTCATTATCAAATATATAATTCTACATTAGAGTTTGTGGCTGGAGACACCAGGGTCCTTGCGTTAAGAGAAGAACCAGACCTTGAAGGACCAGCCAATGTATCATACTGATTACATTCCGGTATTCTTGTGTCTTGTGTGGTGTAAACCGGGTGAGGGATTAGAGATCACAGACCAAAATTGAAAGCTTGTAGTTCCCCATTTAGAAAGAATTTGTGGTAGTATTGTTAGGTGGCAAATAACAGGGAGTTTTATGCTGATATCAGTGCATGTGTATTGGCAGGGTTGATAATGCATGTGAGGCAGCTGTATACATGTACCCGCTCAACTTCCCATGAGTGGCATAGTGATGAATTCTATTTAAAACTGAAAAAGTGCTTATAATAATCATGGCATAGACAGGACAGTATGTGCACAGGGGTTTGCAACAGTTGGGCTGGAAGGATTATGGAAAAGAGGAAAAACGGGCCAGTCGTAACCTACTTACCTGCCGTGTATTTCGTAGTAACAGAGCAATGGGCACGGCAGTGACACAGCCTTCTATAAATAGAGACCAAGGCTTCCCCATGAAAAAATGTGCAAGTCTGAAACAATGGTACAGGGACAGATTCTGCTGTCGATGAATATTGTGGCATCAAATTCAAGCAGGGAAAGCAGGATCTGTTATATATAAGGAAGAACCCAGTTTTGCCGTAGGCTTAGGTAAAATACGCATAAGAATCGTCATTTTGCATCAGAATGCATTTCACTCCACTATTAACATCCCAGTAAAAGATGCTCTTAAAGTGGCTTAGTGAGCTACCAGTAGGAATTGCTGCCTGACATCATTATTTCTCCTTGAGTCTCGTTCTGGTTGTCAAAGGTTTTAAGTACAATAAAAGAATTAATAGTAAACGTAATGGAGATGAAAATGTGCATTTGCAGCAGCTTCCTATGAGCCTCCAGGGTGTAGGAACAGGCCTGGGGAAGGAGGGAGGTCAGTCTTTTTTTTTTTTTTTTTTAAATCACAGCAAAAAAAACCAACCCAAACTTGTGAAGCGCATAAAATTACAACAAAGGTGACTCTTTTCCTTCCTTTGAAGCAAAAATATAAGACAGGTTGTGCTACAACCTCTGCTTCTTTTTTGTTTTGTTTTGTTTTGTGTTTTTTTTTTATCAGCAGATACAAAGATCTGAGAGCAACCTATGGCATAAGAGTATCTGATGATGTTCTCTCTTCCCTTTTATACTTGTAATAAGGTGAGCGTATGATTTCCAGGCCTCTGCATGGAGTTACTCCAGGGGGTGATCTCGCTTGGATAACAGCGTTTTCAACCTCTTGCTTATTGATGAGTTGCTGAGCTACAGCTTTGCACCTGAAAAGCCTTGCCCATATTTAGTTTAAGGTTCACTGTCTGATTTAAAACTTTTAGTAGCTTTTGCGTGGATTTTATGAACTTGCTTCATTGTTCCTACAGGCATGAATACCCCAAAACAAAAACTTATGCTGTGCTTCCCCGCCATGCCCTTGTAACGATCACCTGCCCTGGTGCTGGTTTATCAGGTGTGTGGGGGGAAGTCATAAACATAAACATGTGAGTTTTGTGCACCATCAGCTGAACTCCTAGGTGCATAGTCCAAAAATTGGATTAGCAAGAGCAGTCATTCACCTTCTAAAATTACTTATGCTGTTACATCAAGTAGTTATAAACAAGTAAAATAACATATTTTATTAGCTCTTTTATGCTGTGTCTGCAGTAAGAAATTATAGGGTTTACATATCTGATGCTGATAAAGTCTTTCAGGAGGTTACCCTAAGCAGCTATAAATCAAAGGTTACCTTTCAGTTTGCCTATGAAAACTATATAATAATTAAGATGTGGAGCTCTGCTTCTCTAAGGTTATGTCCCTTGTTCGTTTGTTTCTTGTAATTTTAACATAGTAACAATTTAACTGCACCTTTCTGTCGTCCACTCTAGAAGCATATCTGATAGAAAATGACCATCCAGCCCGTCAGTCTCCAATAAGCTGAGAGAAGCTGAGTTGGAGGGGCAAACTGGGGTTAAATCATAGGGTTTTATTGATAAAACAGTGTTTATCTGTAATACTGAAGCTCCAAAGCACAGCTTTGCTATATTAAACATTAAAAAAAAAGGAAATGCTCTTATATTCTTCTCTCCTTATCTGATCTGAAAAAAAATAAAAATCCTACAACAAACTACTGTAGTTCTACTGGTAAAGCTCCAAAATGTGAAGGTATGGACCTATAACAAATGTGAATGAATCAGCAATATATTCTTGTAGCACTTTAAACACCTTAAATAGCGCGCTCTACTTTTCACCTGTGTTCTCCCAGTTGCGGCTGTGTTGAGTACCATCGCGGGGAAGCTCTCCGGCTGTCTCAGTGCGTTGGTGCTGCCTTAGGGGCAGGTGGTGATGTGCAGCAGGAGGTCACTGGTATCTGGGATGTGCTCCTGCGGCCACGGCTGTCAGTGCAGTCACTGGCTGAAGCGGCTTGTGTGCATGCAAGAATAAACATACGTACATGGAAAAGAAATTTGCAGATACTGTGTGAGTACAGGAAATGCAGTTGTCCTGTGTCTGCTATCCGTCATCCTTTCTCTCCAGTCTCCGTTTCAGCTACTGAACATTTCCCAGAAGGACCTGCTGAAGTTTGCCAGACTTACTGTACCCTTCCACTTCTGTTTTCAGTAACTCAGAACTCATTCTATTCTTTCCTGTTTTGCTGTTACTGAGCCGACCTAGGCTGTTTTTGCTTTCTCCATCTACTTTTCATGTTGTTTTACCTAAAGGAATGTAAGGAGTGACATGCTGTGGGCCATAGCTGCAGCCAGCTCTGTCTCCTGCTGCTATCTTTTTCATTTGGTACGCCTATGAGCAATGTTTGGTTGTTGTTTGAGAGTGATGCTGGTATTCAGCATCTCTTCCCCTTCAGTGATTTGTTTCTTGTTTGTAGAGTTGAACTAAATTTCCTTTTCTGTTCTAGACTAAAGTAACGAACGCTGTGCACCTGAATCGTGCCAACCACTGTCTTAGTCTTCCATTAATTGTCAATTAAAAAAATCTTTTCTAGACCCTCCTTTTGGCTGGGGAATGAGACCTTGAAAGTGCCTGTAGCGCTCTTTGCCTTGAATAGAAGACGGCTGTGTGATCGCCTGAGACAGAATAAGGATGTCCAGAAGAATTCGATTGTTCTGCTGCAGGGTGGAGAAGAAACACAGAGATACTGTACAGATACTGGTATCGTGTTTCGCCAGGTAAGAACTGAATTAAAACTTCAAATCAAATTAAGAAACGCTCTTCAACTGCATGAATTTTTAAATTATTTTTAATTATTTTCTCCTTATCTCTCATGTGCGCATTGCCTTTCTTCACTTAACTAAATTGGCTTCTTTCTAATGTTGCCTCTTCAGCTTTGAGTTACTCTCTCTTTCAGTGCTTTAGTATGCAGGCTCATTACTTGGTTTAAAGGCCTAAACCTGTTTAAGGCCCTACTGCCTACCAGCGTTTAACATAATACTAAAGACAGCCGTGGAATATTTCATATTTTTTTTCAGTCTTTTCTGTGACCCAAAAAATAGCCACCTTTCTGTAGTGAAACATATTACAGTGGACCTAAACTGAATTTATTCATAGAGAAGTGTATTTTAAGCTTTTATGAATCGTGTATTCCACAAAGCAGGTTGTATCTTAGAATTTACAACATGTGTCTTCTCCTATTAGACTCTTTCTTAAGTACCCATGTGTTCTTCCGTCACAGATAGGACTTAATAACTTGTTAATGTCATGCTGAATGCGTTCTTAGTCTTTGGGAAAGTCGGCATAACAGAATTCTAATTATACATACCCCTGCAAAGCTGTGTGCTGTGCATAGCTGCTACAGTACTTTGTTTTGTGAATTTATTTGGGCTGTTGTATGTTATGAAGAAACAAAACCAATAAATTCTAATCTAGATAGCACTTATCTTACGTAGTTATGGGTCTGTTTTTAGAGGAGATGCCGCTTTCGGGTACCAGAGTGTATGTCTGTCCTTACCAGAATTCATCTCTGTATTGTTAGATGTTTTGCTGTTTGCTTGTTTGTTCTTAAAAAACCTCTTGCTAAAGGCTGTTCCTAGTGCAGCTTCCTCTTCTCTGGGGGAGGCTGGAGTTTCACTTCAGCACTCAATTCACAACCCAGTGAATCTGCGCTCTGCTTCCCCCTTATCTCCTGTGACATTATTGTTTCTTCCTGATACAATGTTCCCTAATTTGGGATTGGAAGACTGTATTTAATTGTGTGATGTATATTTATTGTGCTGAGTTGACCTGTTTATTTTTCATGGTAGCTAATTAATCTCTGATCCTTTCCAGTTACCAACAGAGGGATTTGTATTACTGTAACCTAAAAATAATCAGTCTGAAAAGCTTTAGACCTAAACCATTTCCCCCCTCCAAAAGCAAGAGAGATTTCTTTCAGATACATGGAAGTAGGAATTAGTATGTACTGTAGTGTGTTTCTAAAGCTGGTAGAAGTGAGGGTTTTCTTTTAAGAATGTATTTTGTCTTAACCTAGGAATCTTACTTTCACTGGACTTTTGGAGTAACTGAAGCAGGCTGCTTTGGAGCAGTAGATGTTGATACTGGAAGATCCATGCTTTTTGTTCCACAACTCCCTGAAAGCTATGCAGTTTGGATGGGAAAGTAAGACATATCTTTTAACTGTGTTCTGATGTATCTGGGTACTCCATGTGATGTAATTGTCTGTAGAGCTGGAATGCAATCTCATTTTAATCAGATTCCACCAAATCATTGGGTGTGAATTGTAGTGATATGTGCATATAGTGATACAAAACGCAATCAGTTGGTTTTGATTATATGCTATCAAATGATCCGCCACCATTTGGCAGAGAAAACATTTATAATTGCAACCCATGGGTCTCGTGGATCCATGAAAGGAAGCTGAACCATAAAGAAAAGCAGAAATCTTGTGTTAAGACAGAACAAGTTAAATAGTAAAGCAGGCTTTTTCAGGTTGCTTTACCAGTTTGCAGCCGCCTTAGCCAATGAAGCTTTATGAATGGCAGAGGTAGTTTAACCTCTTTGATCCTTTTTTTGATATGAACTGACAGACTGGGGAATGTAATTTTAATTCTGTTCTGTGAGTATGCCATAAACATCTCTCTCTCTTTCCACATCGGTAGTAAATATTGCTCAGTGCCGTAGTAGTGGTGGAATTGATTTATTTATGTGTTCATTTCTTTTCTCAGTCTTAATTGTATTTCTACCCTCTAACAAACTGTAAATTTTTTTTGTTGTCTACATTGTCTCAGAACATTGGATTACTTCTAATTTAATAGTTTGAGCTCAGGTTGCTTCGCTTCTAATTGAAGCTATCACTTACATTTTAATGCTAATTTTGGGAAAAGGAAAACAATTGCAACCAATCCCATATGCTGAACTGTGCCAAACCATATGGTGGGGCATGGCTGCTGTCTTCTCAGAGAGTTTATATGAGTATCACTGTCTTAGACCTGCCAGGGAACTGAAATCGTTTGTGATAGCATAAAAATGTGAGTACTGCTATCTGAAGTATTTTTAACGTCTGTTAAAGTCTGTTCCCTGGTGGTGCTTGTTACCGTTTACAGACAAAGCTTTTTCCTCCCCCTAAGTTCTCTTCTGCTAGTTCAGATCAGCTGTTTTGTACCCACGCTGATTGTGTCTAATCTGAAGAGGCTTCAAAATATTATTGAAATTCCTCTGTCATTTTGCATTTTGAAACAAAATATTGTGGTGTTTATAAATGGTGGCCTTTTTGATTTGTTTGTGCAGCACTCGTTATTGGTTCATTTACAGAATTATAAGTCTGGTTAAAAGTAATTTATTGTCCTTGTCTCTTCTTGCAGAGTATAACAAATTGTCTTTATCACAGCATCCTTGTTTTCTAAATTCTCCTCCTTACCCTTCCCTCTGTTTGAATCTTTATTTTCTCTTCTGTCAGCTGTGGTCATGTACTTTTTTTGCTTGTCAGAAGGAGGATGGATGAATAACTCATTTGTGAGTCAGTAGCAGTTCTGCTTCATAAGTTGGTTGGCAGGGGGTACTGCACACAGCTAGGGATTGTGTTCCTTCCCAGAAGACTCAATTGTAAGTCAAAGCTAGCACTGAAAGAAAAACACAAATAAGTTTGCCTTCCATCCACTGCTGTTTATCTACTATAGTTTGCCTTGGAAATGCTTGTTTCTGTGCTTGTGGAAGGCACTATGTATCCACTGAAGAAACATAAATGTAACATCAATGAAGCACAAATGAATTTAGTGCCTTGCATGGTGTTTCTGAGGTTGGTATTTTACTGAGGTCTATGGCTGGTCTTCTGTTTCATAGCACAGGGTGCAGTTGCTTTGCCTGGTGTTTACATTGCTATCTATTTAAGACAGATGTGGGAATCTGCGATGTGAAGTTAGGCAGAAATGGATAGATTCTCTTAAAATTAATGCAGAAAGCTCTTTACTACTACTCTACTACCACTGTCTTACTAAATGTATTGTTTGATGTACTGTTGTGCTTTCACTTCTGAGGGTCACCTATTTGGGTTGGTTTTGAAATGTAGCTTAGGTAATGTGGCAGTCAGGGTTAACCTTTTTCCCATGATCTAATGCAAAAGTGGGGCTTCTTGGCTTCTTTCAAATTGCAGCCTTAGTTTGGCCAAGACCAATGAAGTGTCTGAGAGTGTTTGCTTGGAGATGAGCAGGCTGTTAGTTTACAAATGAGACCGTAAGGGCTGTAATTATTTTAGTCTCATGAACTGCACTTGTTTTCATGAAGGGTTTGACGTGCTGAGGTGGTGCCTGGGGACTCTGAAGAATAGGTGAACATGGAGACGATGAATGCACCACCCTGGGCTGTGGTCTGCCAGGAACCCAGCACTATGTTGTACCAGTGTTGAGGGTGACTGGCACTTCTTTAGAAGTGTTAATTGTCTTGTAGGACTTCTTGCTGAGTGTGTGCCCTCTAAAGATTTGTAAGTAGCTGTAAGGCTACCTTTCAGAAGTCCTTCAAGCCAAAATAACCTGTGGAGTTTCAAAAGAGAGGAGAGATTTGATTTAACTCACAGACTAAGGACGTTCTTCAAAAACCCCACAATGTCTTTAGGTGGCAATCGCAGAATTGTTATGAGGGTAATCGTAAGGCCGGTGGTCCTACTTTCCTGTTGGGAAGGGATTGCAACAGCAGTCAGTCTGTTTTCAAATCATGAGGGTGGGCATTTCTCCAGAGGTTGGGCTAGCCCATTTCTTAGTTGTTGCCTGGGAAAATCTTTTAAAGTAAGAACCGCTTTGTCTATCTCTCGATCCGTACCTCTGCCCCCTGCTTCTTTGTCTGTTTGTAAGGCAGAAACAAAGACTCACAGGATGGCTTAGGGCATGGGCTTTTGCGCTTCTGAAGTATTTTTCTATTCTTAGTTTTGGAGGAAGAATTTAAGAAAATGAATCTGGTAATATAGGATTGTAAAGGCTCCAGAAGAGTAACTGTGTTGTAAATGCCCCTCTTCCTGGACATGGTCTTACCTAGTCAGGTTTGTGGTGCAAAGCAGTGAGCAATCATTTCTATTCCTCGGCAGCATTAAGTTGGTATGACTGCATGTCTTGCACAGAGACTTCAATTTCACTAATTAATGCTGCACCTGCCATTTACCTCCTTAATTATAAATGACAGAACTAGTCAGTGTGCTGATTAAAGATATTTTATAAAGTAAAACATACTGTACAGCAGCTGCTTTATGTGGAGTGGATGCCAAAATAACTTAATTGCCTTGACACGTAAAGAGTGTTTCTAATGGAAAACAAAAATATTTAACGCTTTCATGCTCTAACTTTAGAAATACATATTAAATGAGACAGGACAATATTTATATGCAATTTCCTGTGTTTTCTTTGGAGCCCTGCTCGTTGATTGGTAAGTATAACAACATGAATCTAGCGTTGCATCCACTGTAAGTAACGTTTTTCCATGAAGTTGATTGGAAGCTATCTGTATTTGCAAAGTTGAACATTGGTGTGGCACTTTGGAGCTTAATAAAGCACGGGGAGATGCTTTAAAAATGTTAATAATTTCTTATTGACCTAAGGAGGAAGCTTCTTAAATACGGTCATCTTCTAAGTAGGTTACAACCAGAATCAGCCTTTGGTTTTAGTGATTAAACTTGACTGACTTCAGCAAAGCTGAGAAGTTTTACTACCTTTGGAAAGAAGTGCAGAAGTACATGATTGGCTTGTTTGCTTTTTTTCCCCCCAAACGCTTTTGTAAAAATAGTTATTTTGGCTTTTAGCTTTTTTTTTTCCTCTATAGATTGTGTGTGGCCATGAAAATTAGAAGCTAGGAAATGACTTTCTGGATTTCTTTATCTTAATAGGCACGGGTAAATTTTTGTGGCATTTGTGTTTTGAATAATTGTGAGTATTAAATTGTGTACAGCGTGGTATGTTTATCTGACTACATCGTGGTGGCTGAGACGTGCAGTAATTAGCTGCAAGTTTGGCTAGAAGGCGGCAAGGTCTGTAGTGAGCCCATTTTATGCAAGCTGCTATTTGAGACAGCTCTTTGGAAAGGTAGTGGGATGTATATGAGTGCTCTAGGAGCCACACTCTAAATCACCTTTCTTGCTCTTCTTGATGCAGATTTTGCAGGAATGAAGGACATTTTCTGGATGAGTTTTATTGATGATGTACATACATACAGGTTGTCTTCTCCGTAGCACGATCTGGAGCTGTGTGTTCAGATAGCATACTCTAGAAGGGTCTTCCGTTTTATCTTCTAAACTGATCTGCTGTATCATCCTCTTATATTTTTGCTAGTAATTTTTTCTCTAAAATTAAATATGTTTAGTGTTTTCTTTTTCTATGTCAGTTTGATCCCTTCCTACCATTTGTCCCTTCCCCCTACCCAGTGAATCTTTATTTTACTGTTTAAAAAAAACCCACCAGTTTTTAATCACTTCAGCTCATCTTATTACTGTTTTGTACCAACTGGCAATTGCAATTTTTCTGCAAAGTTTGTTAACACCTGCAAATGCCATCTGTGGATCTCATGAACATACTCAGTCCTGCTTCTGTTTCTGAATAGCGTCAGAACTAATTTCAGTCTTTGCAGTATCCCACTAATCAAGACTTGCAGTCCTTTGCTGGTGATCACTTTATCTTTTGAGAACGCCAGTCTAAATTGATACAGCGCTTTTCAGTGTGGCAGTTGGAGGGTTTCCCAGCCCTTGGAAAGCTCATCTTTTTATCTATTTATTTATTTTTATTTTCTGCTTTAGGCCTTTCACTTTTTTTATTATGGCTAGTCACTGGGTTTCAGGTCATATCGTAGTGTTCCTGTCCAAGCCAATTTGAGTTGATTTTGGAGAGTAAGAGTCTTGAGAGAGATTTTTGTCAATTATTTTACTGTTATTCGGATAGTACATCTGTTGCTTTACTCTTCATCCGATCCTTTGAAAACCGTACAATAAAGCTGGTTGCTTTTGATTGACGAGACTTACTCGTGCAATTCCCCATGCTGCTTAATTTCCATGATTCCGGTTCTCTCCATAGTACAGTGATTTCCATTTGTTGTCTCCCGTTCAATTATTGCAATATTTCTCTGTGGATAAAAATTACTTTTACAGAATAATTAGTGTCTGGATTGCTCTTGCCACTTTACTGATGATTGTTTTTCTCTAAACAGTGCTGCTTGAATGCTCTGACTTCGCAAACGATGAGTTTAGTCATTGTCCCAGTATTTTAATTGTCCACAAGCCTTGCTCTGGTGCAGTGTGAATATGTATTGTTTCTGTCACTTTTACTTCAGTAACTGTTTTTATAAATCTTTGCTTTCTAACTGCTTAAGTTTCCTTGTACAGAAATACATGTTGAGAATGTTCTATGTTGAGAATGTTGAGAAAGTTTTAAACAATAATAGTAATTTATACTATATATAGTACTATTTATAGTACAGTATTTATAGTCCATTGATTTGCAGTCCGTATCCGGATGTACCTTTGACTGGATGCACGATTTGGCGATTTATTAAGTGTTCAAGTGCTTCTTTTTTCTCTCCTCTTTTTGATTCAGGTGTATTGAGAAATAGAAGCAGCACTAAGTAAATCAGCTTGACAATGCTGCGCCAGAGTTTTTTTTTTATATCCTGATGTGGCTTCAAACTACAGCAAGAGAAAGTCGCATCCTGCCTACGCACGGCTCACGCCCGTGGTATGAGCGGGAATGTTGATAGCCCTCACCAGGCATTTCTTATTTGATACTTTATGTAATGCGCTAGCAGGAGCGTTGAGTTCAGTGATAGAAACTCCTGATAACATTTTGAAATATCAGAGAATTCAAGTTTTCTTTTGATCAGGCATGTCATGTGTTTTTCCTCCAAGGGCTCTGCTGCTGGTGGGAAGGTACGCTGCAGCCAAAGCAGTGCCGGTGGGGTTTTGTCAGCAGTGCTCCGACAAGGCTCTGCCCCTCCACGCAGCCTTCTGCCCGGTGTGAGCGCAGAGCTCTCTGCTTCTTTTTGGCCTGGATTTGAGAAGGCACTTCAGTGAAACAGACTGTCAAGTGAAATATCTACAGTGGTGCCTCTATTCTTGCACTTGTAAAATTCTATGTTCTCAGCTCCTCATGTTAACTGTTTTCTGTAGGGTTTTTGTTCCCTGCGACCTGTGCTGTGTCTGCCGGCGCCTGCAGGAAGGGCTCTCTGAGAGCGTTGTCTGTGTTGAGAAGTGTACAAAGGAGAAAAAACAAACCCAACTGTTTTGTTAAAACAGGATAGGGAAGAGTAGAATCACTCTTAATGCTTCTTGAGAGGTAAATGTGTGTAAAAGCAGGTTTTGTTTTACTCGCTGCGCGCCCCTTTGCCTGTGTACTTGCTGGAGCTCTGGGTGTGAGCGCTTGGCCTTGACCTGACTCCTGGGGGATGCCAGCGACTTCTGTGTCTTACAGGGGCAACGTGGCATGGTGGGTCGGGTACGTTCTGCCTTTTCTTTGTGCCCAATGAGTTGTTGTGGCAAGTTCCTTTTAATTTCTTCGTGGTTTAATTTTCCTTACAAGTTATAAGGTGGGAATACTTGTCATCCCCTTCCTAAAACTGGTCAGGTCGTCTTAATGCTGCTGTAAACATCAGTGCTGCGTCTTTTCATGCTGTTACTGACTCGTATGGGAGCTGAGGGACATGCTGCACACATTCCAGAGCTTGTTGTTGTGCTTTTATGTGTGGGACATAAAATATTGCTCGTTTTTCCCCCCCATTATAGGCTTTTTTTTCCAAAGCAAAAAGCAGAACATCTGCTACTGACAGATTCAGTATGTAACTTTCTCAGTTAAGAAGCGTGAGCTGGGACCAGTGTTTGAGTGGAACATTTACCATATAGTGACCTAGAAATTATGCTTACCGTCTTAACCGCTGTAAGTCTTTTTGTACCTTTTTTTTGGGGGGAGCAGAGCTTTCTAATGAGTATTTGTCAGCAGTGTTATGCTACAAGAAATCTTTCAGGGATTTCAGTGTATAAACATTCCCTTTGTTACAGTTTTTTCTGTACTAGTATAGAGCCCTTCTCTCCAAGGAAGCATTTTATTTGCAGAAAGAAATAAAGCAAAGGTTACCAATTGCAAGTTTTCTGGTTTTGTTTTTTGGGGTAGCTCTTGATAGTATCTTTTAAATGTCTAATCGAGGCACTGCTTCTTGAGGTAGAATTTATAGAGAACCTAAAGAACTTTTCATCTTTTGGGAATGGCTGTGGTGGGAACAGCTGAGCAGGAGCAGTGAGACCGTATATTTGAAGTAGCTGAAATAAGTACTTCAGAGCTTGGCTTTTATTAGGAAGACCCATGAGAGTCTCCTCAATACTTTATTTCTGATTTTGTAAGTCCAATGGTCTGTATGTTGCTCATAGTTATTCTGCTTCTGCATAATCTGTGCGTAGCATTGGGAGGTCCAGTGTCTCATACCCAGCATCGTAGAACATGTGGACTCCTGTCCCTCTGCTAGAAATGGCTTCAGGTACAGCCCTGGTTACCTTTTCCAGTCAAGTCAGCTTGAGTCTTCATCTTCAGTTCAATTTCTTTTAAATTGTGTTATTTTCTCAAAATCCATCTTGCTCTGGACTGTATCAAAAGGAGTGAGGAGTTTACATGTATGCAAGTACTTCTGTCTTTCGAAGGATAAACCAGAATCTAGAGAAATGTGGGAAGGGAGTAACCTTAAGGTAGTCAAAACATTGCTGGAGGCTGCCTGTAATACCAGCGAGCCCATTAGTACTGTTTTGTTTTAAATCTAGCTTGATGCCTTTTAATCTTCTTGTTTGAGATAGTGAAATTCCTTTTGGATATATAGGTGATTGCATTTTTTTGGACAAAGTCAGGAACATCTGCTGGTATCTTGTAAAGCCTCCTGTGTTGTTCTTTCCTAGCAGTTCTCGACACCCTCTTGTTTGGCTAATGCTTTGCCATCTGTTAACTTGATGATATTGTAACGAGGAGGGAGTTTATTGGTGCATCTCTGACAGCGTTAAAACACTGCTTTTGTATCCCGTTCCCTCCTCCTGCTCTACATGCTTTGCTGATGTATTTCTATTCGTCTGGTTTAATTTTTGCCAGGGTTCTTATTCTTCGTATGCAGTCTCACTGAAACTTTTACTCTGCTTTAAGCTCTTTCTAGCAAGGCCTGAGAAACGGAGTGGTTGACTGTGCAACTTCGATTGCTGACGACTCCGCTGGGCCAGTTTGCTCCTTGTGCATGTGTCTCCTCCCATGTAAGTGAGGAAAACGCCACGTAACTGGTGCAGTGGCTTGCTGGCAGTCAGTGTGTGCATGCCGCAGCGCCACGTACAGACACTATCTGCAGGTTGGTGTCGGCATTTCCTTTGCTTGGTAGAGACTATTTGCTCAAGTTAAAGGGAATTTGCCACGAGTGGTGTTTTATATCTGTTAGTCTGAATGTGAAAGTTAGGGTGGAATGGAGGAAGCAATACTGTTGTATCCCTGTAAAGCAGAAAGCTGTACTGTCAAGTTTTGCTAGTTTTAGCTTTTCTGTCTCACTGCGTCACTTCTGATTATATGATACGAGCTTGGACAGGTTTTCATGCATTTTAGGCAATAGTACTTGTAGGGCTTTTTAAGATAGCGCTGTGGCCTGAACATTATTGTGTAGATCCCTTTGGCTTTAGACTTTGTCATGAATAGTGTCTTTGATACACTGTTCTAACTATGTTAATTCTTACTTTCAATTACTGTGTGGAAGAACATCACTTTCCGGTAACTGCCAGGAGCTGTGGATCTAAAAGACAAAGCCTTGCAGATCTGTATTTTAATTGCAGGAGATAGTGTTTAGTATGGCATGTCTTGCTTTGTGTCAGTGCTTGCTGTCTTCCTTCCTGACATCCTCAAGGGATCCTCAAAATGGCTGTGGACTTGCATGTAGAGATTCTTACTGATCCTTTTTAGAAATACATTAAATGAATGCTGATGTTTTTTTGGCTAAAGCCAGATTCAGTGCTTAGAAGTTGCAGGTGATTCTCATCTGGCCCTAATGTAAGTTCATTGATAGCAAGTGTGATCAGACAGCCTGGAATACTGCTTTGTTGTCTGTGCCGTGTGGTACTAACTTCGGATTGCCTTTTGCGGGAGAATGGTAACCTCATGTTATGTTAGGATACACCTATCGCTTTCTCTTATCTGTAACAGTGCAGTAAGGGAAGTTGTGTTCAAGGCACCCTTCTTTAAGAATAGCTTTAAAACGCAAACAAGGCCAGAGGTGAAGACTTACGGAATTCTGTAAAACCATTAAAATCTTAGTATTAAGGGTTTGTTATAAATTGTGTAGGTGTAAAGCCACAGAAATGAGGAAATGGTTTTTGTAATGTATAAGTGAACATAAAACCTATAATGCTTATAAGCATGCTGATGGTTCTCATGTGTCTGCCTATTCTGACAAGCTGATCACAAGAGAACTTTGCTAACAGGAGCTCTGAACGATCCCGGATGGATGACAAGACAAGCTTAAGGCAAAGAATTAGCACAACACAGAAGAGAAAGCAAAACTGGCAGTTACAATTCAAACAGCTTCTGCTAGTAGATGGAAATGGTGCAAGTGCCGTTTCTGTGTTGTTATTCAGGTAAATGTTCAATGAAGTATTTTAGTTCTGTATTTGAGAGAAACAAAAAATATGTGAAGCATCACCAATTGATGGTGGCAAGCTAGTTTCTTTTCCAGCAGTAAACCTAGAGAAAGTTAAGTAGCTCCTAAAGGTCATGTTTTTATCCAAATATTTTAAAAGAGCTGACCAAGGGCTTCTCCAGGCTGCTGTGAGAATTTCAGTAGGGAAGAGAGAGAGGATGCTGTCAGCAAAGTCTAACAGCAGGATGTACAACCATATCAGATGTCTGAAAATCAAAGCATCTAGAAATCAAACTAAAAATGAAATACACGTGCTTATTCTCATCTCTCCTGGCTTTTATAATCTGTGAATGGCTTGCAGATATATTAGGAAATGTAAGGTGTGTAAAAGCAGTGCTGATACTAAGACCACCCTCTGGAGGGTCCTGGCAATTCCGTACGCTTTTTCCAAGACTCAGTGTCTGCTAGCAGACCGGAGCAGGACGGGTTGATGCCCTGATCAGGGTGGCTGCTTGGTGTTAGCAGGGTGTGGAAAGCTAAAGCTTTTTGATTAATCTGTGTTGTGGGGAGGAAGGAATCCCAGGCAACTTTTAGAGGAGACGATGCAGTCAACTTGCCACGCTTCAGAAAGCTTGGAACCTCCTGCTCTTGGGTATTTTTTTCCAAGAGGAACAGATTTACGTCCTTGGCTATGCAGTAACATAAATAATCTTGAATTAGGAACTCCAGATGAAATGCTGAGGAAAAGCTAAATTGGAGTACTTTAGGAAAAGCTGAATTTCATTTTTGAGCTGATCCACTGTAAGAGCTGAAACCTGAAAATCTGTCCTAGAAACATGAAAAAATGCAAATACAAAGCGACCAGTAGGAAAAAGTGGTAATATATATTGAAGATTGCCTGCAAGAACGTTTAGATGCAAATGAAAACATATACATATGAATGTATATCAGCAATTAGGTTGCAAATATATTAGCAGTTGGCTTAGATGCGTTTCTTTCAGGAATAGCTATCAGCTGTTATAAATTCTGTTCACAGTTTTTCTTTGACATTTGTGATTTAGATCCATCTCATTTGTACTTTGCTTCTGAATGCAGTTCTGAAAACTAGAACACACTTTTATCATGTTGGTATTACAAGGCTCTTGCTCCAGAGTCCTTTAGAGTACAAAGAAATGTTGCTTAATGGAATTCTTACAGTAATGTCAAATTTGTACAAATCTCTTAAGATTTGCTGTTATGAATTCTTGCACAATGTAATGAACAACAGCTTTAAAGTGGTTTTAGACAATAAGACCAAGTTTTTATTGGGTTTAAAATGAAAACACAACATGGTTAATAAAGCATTGCAAAAAAAATGAGGTTTTAATTTTGTCCACCTATATAAAAGCTTCAAAATATATATATATTTTTTTGTGTACTTAAAGACAGGCTGTCAGAGTTGTTCATCTTACTGATGGATAAATGGGGCAGTCAGTATTCCATTCCTGTTCAAAGGATCGCATTGAAGTGGAGCCAGTCGTAATACTGCGCAGTCAAAGTCAGTGGCAGAATCTGCACTGGCATGATTAGGTTGTGATTTGGTGAAGGATCTCGGTTTTCAAACATGCCATCAGGTACCGCTGTGATTTTAATTAAACCAAATGGAAAAGTTTATTCTAAACTGGGAAGTTTTCACTGAGCTGATGGGCTGACTGGGATTCCTGGTTGCTAGTTTTTAATACTATGTTCCCTTACTCTTTTGCTAGTGGTTTTTGTGTTTGATCAATGTATGAGAGAAGTGAGATCTAGCTAATATGGGGTATTACTTTACTGTCTGACTTAACGTTTCACACTGTGTTTTCATAGTGAAAGTATTGCTGCTCCTTCTCCTCTTCTTTTTCCCACTGCTACCTCAGTAGAATTTTGTTTATAAAGACGTTGACGCTTGTTATGATTGAAAGCTGAATTTTCAATATTTGTTGCTTTACAAAACCCTTAGCTGTTAAAATGAGACAGTGCATCAGAACTTGAATCTTCTCTTAAAAACGTAGCTTCACATCTTTAAGGCATCTTCAGGATTTCCTAATTACTATAAAAATCTTGAGAATAAGAAACCAAGTAGGTGAGCTAGACTGGATAGAAGAACGCGGAAGAGGGAAGAGTTACATAGGACGCATCAGCAGAATGTAAACAACTTTGATGTTTAACACAAAATAACTCAATCTGTTTCACTGGACTGAAAATTGTGAAGAATTGTAAGTGGTGAACTGGAGACAGTGCCTTGTTTAAGGGATGCTTTGGTGACAAAGAGTGAGGAGTGTATTCTTGTAAATAAATAGAAGTGCTGAACTCGTACGTTTTCTTTCTAATGGCCATAAACTATGAGATGCCAGATTTTTGCCTGGCCACTTGGGCATGCGTACTTGGGCACAATGCAGTTCCAGGAGTTTGCAGTGGCTTATTTCCATTATAAGATAAAATAATGACTCCTGCTATTCTGGAAGCTAACTATTGACACTTATAACGAACCCTGGCATTTGCTTGGCTGGAGTTATAAAACTATAGGGAATGGATATTGAGTGTTTTTAGGGCTGAAGTGCATTATTCTCTGTAGGTTTTTACTAATTTATGTTACCAGGGAATCTAAAAATTTTTGCACGTTTCTTCCCTCCCAAAAGCCTGCAAAAATTGTGCCATTGCTTCTGTTTGCATCTGTTTACAAAAGTGTTTGGGTTTTTTTTTTGATAGGTAAGGAGAGACATGATTCAATAATATCTGGGATCATATCTTCCACTTGGGTAATCCTTCTAATTAATTTATGACTTGCTGTGGGTTTTTCTGTGTGTATTTTCTGCAGTGATTAATCAGAATTTTGAAACTGGCAGCCCATAGCAGCATTACAAAAGACAAAGCCAAACCTAAAAATTGTAAGCAATTAACTTATTCTACCTGCCTGAGAGTCATTTGTAGAGAGAAGTATTCCTCATCTTGTGAAGTGCCAGATGTACTTGAAATTATCATAACTGAATGTAACTTCTGGTTTTCATGATGCCAGTGAGCATTCTGTGGAAGGTACCGTTCCCTGTCACAGTGATGGTCGGTGCTAGACTTTAGCCTGTTTTGCATTTAAACTGGATAAAAATGAGTACAGAGCCCTGTCTCTGCTCAGGAACTCCCCACTGGTACTTTTTTTACTGTAACTACAATGTTGGTGCATAATAATATTTCAGAGATTCCCGTTAAGCTTGGGGAAAAAAAAATGAAGAGACTGGAAAGGTCTGAGTGAGGATCATCTTTGCTCCTCTTTCTCCCCGAGCTTTTGTTTTTCCTCCTCTCCTGCTCTTCTGTATGTGACAGCACAGAATTTTTCTGCTTTAATGTGGAGTTCCTTGTGCACTTTTTCCTTCCGCCCGTACGGTTCTGCAATAGGGTAGATCTTTGCAGAAATCTTCCCAGTGGGAGAGGTGGCTTCACCACTGAAGTGTTGTGGGATGGCTAGGGAATGGTGGTTTGTGGGAAATGTATGTGAATGTATTTTACCATCTAGTCAGAGGTGCTAAATGGCTGAAGAAAAAAAGTGAGGCAGAGCCCTGAGTGCTTCTGCGAGGAGCTGAGAAGTCTGGCGCTCTGCTTCCCACTAGAAGTCTTGCCGGCTTCTGAGCAAGGTAGTGAGAACAAGACCAGCAAGGAAGTCCACATCTGGGAACCCTGGCAGCTTGTCGTGAGGTGTGATGGAGTCGAAAGTAGCTGGAAGGTGTCCTAGTTTAATAGCTGTGAGAGAAAGGACGGAGGGCTGTGGGAAGCTGCTGTTTTCTTTCTACAAAGCAGAGGAAAAATTCTCAGCCTTGAAAGGATGATGAGCTACTTCTGTTCCTCAAAAGAGTGATGGTGTACATAAGAAGAGACGTTGGAGGGATTACAGCTGGAATGGAATCAATAATGGGTTAATATTAACCATAATTCCAAAGAATTAAATTAGCAGCAGGGTGCTGTAGATGACACAACTATAGGATGCAACTAACAAAAAAAAAACAAACCCAAGTTGAAAAACACTTTGTGAGAAAACAGAAATTTTCTTATTGGCGTGTTGGAAAATGAGACCTATGCTTACTTAAACTGCATTAAACAAAGTGATTAAAATCCAGCACATTTGTGGGCATACTTTTAAGAAATATTTACTTTACAAGAAACCGTTCTTGGATTCAAACAATATCGCTAATTGTAAATGGTGCTTTGCAGGTATTGCTGTAAAGAGCATATATTACCATAAATTACCGTTGGCCATAAATTAACTGGTTTTGCAGTTGAGATTCTTCTGATACCAGATTAATTGGTTGAAACTGTAGAAAAGAACAAAAATGGAAAGTGCTAAAACTGTGGTGTTTCTGGAATATTAAAGTACTTGAATGTGTGAGGAATGAAGGAGGGGAAAGCAGGTACCTGCAGGAGAAACAAAGTATGCAAAAGTTGGAGGTAAGGGAACTATAAAATACAGGGTATAGAAAGACACAAGGATATAGTGACTTTTTTTTTTTAATTACATGTGAAATTAGCCAGGGAGAGAAGATAAATGATAATTACTTTGAAATCTCCAACAGTGATGGGAAGAGTCCACAAAAGGAGAATTGCAAAAGGGAACATATGATGAGATATTTTTGTGCTACTTTTGGAGTAGTACTTTCATGGATAAATAAATTTTAACAAAATCTGTGATTTACTGCTTGAGAACACTATAAACGTTTTCATGTTGTTGTTTATGTCTCAGCCCAGTACTGTTTGGAGCATAAAGGAATGTAAAATGAAAAATGAGTGCACAAGATTGAAAAAAAAAAACCAACAAAAAAAAAAGACATAAATCAGAGCTCTAGCCACCTGGTGCTGGGGGTGGCTAGGGCACACACCTTTGTTATGGAGCACCTCCTGAAGGTGTTGGGCCGTTTGTCCCACCGCTTCTGCTGTTCATCACTGCAAGGGTTAGAAACGTTCTTCGCTCTCCAGCCTAATTTATTCTTTCCCTGGTTGGTTTTGTGCTCTTGTAGTCTAACGTTTAAACAGCTGACGAGTCGGTCCTTCGCACACCTCTTGCTCTCCTGCTCGCTCTCAGGAAGGAAAATGCACAGGATCCTCCACACTCCAGCTCTTCCAACCACGTTTTTTTCTCTTGTTTTCTTTACTCTGTGGAAGGATGTGAGCTGGGTGGGATTTTTTTTTTTTTTTCATTTGAGACTACATTTTCAGAATTACACTGATTATATTTATTTCAATTGCAGGCGTGGAGGTGTAGAGATTGTAATCAGAGACTAAAGTCTCATGAATCACGGGCTGCTACCATCAAGGAAGGAATGAGCAATGGTGCAGCCACTGGTCTGGGGGCCGGTGGGGGAGCCCTGGAGCACTGATCCATGCTGGCCCCCGCCCCAGCTGAGTCTCTGGTTGGGCATGGGGGAGAAGACAGCAGAAGTGATTTAATGTTGGACACGGACACGTGGGACATCCTGTTGGGTTAGAGGAGTGGGTCTCTGGTGTAGAGGCGGCAGAGCCCACGCCTTCATAGCCCTCAGTCCATTTCATGCTCACGTCAGAGGGGTTACCAGAGTAGAAAATGAATGTTTTGTTCATTCTTTGAATATAACACAGGGCAAACCGGTCTTTTCCTATTTCCACATCCTTCCGACATCTGGTGAGTTGGAAAGTTGTATACAAATGGCATGGCAAAAACCTGTAACAAAACTGTCTTGAGTAGAGTGAATGGGGAAAGAAACCACTTTAATTCAGGAGGAGACCATGAAGTCTAAGTATCAAGCATGGACTGGATTAATGCACACTGAGTTTTCAGCCTGGCAACTTTTTGTGGAATCTCCTATTTCGAGAAGTGGAGTCAAGAATAAGATTATTAAAACATTTCTTATACCTGATTCTATTGTTGTGATAGTAGAGGACAATAAAGCTAAACCCAAATGTTTCTTTTGTTGTTTTCTAAAGGATTCATCCCCCTGAATTCTTCAAGAAAAAATACGCTGTGGATGAAGTCCACTATGTGAATGAGGTGAGTTGATTGTGTCTCTGAATGTTTTTCTGTGAATACAAAAATCAATATGTGGCAATGATTTTGCTTAACTTTAGTCCTCTGCTTACTGGATGTCTCCTGACTTGGTGGGACCTTCCCCCCCCCAAGGTTACTGGAAAGTGTCCTTCATTTTTATAAAGCACGTGCAATTTATTTATTTCTTAAAAGGCTGCCAGTTTGAGCTAAGCATTAAGGTCTTAATCCAAAGAGGTCTCATGATGCACAGAACATGTCTGTGAGATCTGTCAGTCTGTCTTTATCCAACAGAAACGTGTTGCTAAATAGATTTTTCTGCAAAGCCTTGGGGATTTGAGGAGATTGCTGGCAGGGAGTTTGCATGTCCTGCCTCTGACTTGGGAGCCTACATTTATTTTGTGCTTCCAAAGAGCTGTGAGGAAAGGCTGTCTGCCTTACTCTTAGTTTATGTTGAATCATTCTAATATTTGAATAAGCAAATATATTCATATTTTGACATGCAAATGTGACTTGCTTAATTAGGTTTCTTATTTCGTTTCTGAGCAGATGTTTACATGCTCATGCACCTGGGCATTACCTTTTCCTTGGTAGGAAGGCTCAGCAGGGTGAGGGCAGTATTCCTGCCAAGCTCTGGGGGGGATTTTCATGGAGAGCAGCTTGAAAAGGAAGACTCTGATCCTTCTGTCCCTGCAGAGCACTAACTCAGACTCACTAGACCAAAAATTTTGCTCTCATCAGCTGTGAGACTGTTTCATTTCATTTTCATAATGAGTCCAGCTATGAAGTGCAGTTTGATCCTGTGTTTCAGTAGCTGGGGGTGGGGGAGGCTGTGGAGAGGTTGTTTTTTGACATGCGTGAGTTGGAGTCGTGTTTAGTGCAGGCTCTCCAGTGCTCATCTGTCAGATGGCGAAAATGGCAAGTGGAAAAGACATGTTTTATTTTTAAAAATCACATTTATTTTAGGCCACCTTAGTTGTTTTGGGTCACTTTCCATCAACAAATACCATTATTGCAATTCTATTCTCTGCTTCCTTACTGCTTAAAAATCTCATTGATGGGAAAAAGAGCTCTTTATGTGGAACAGTAAATTGTCCCAACATAAAGGCTGTTTTCCTCCTGGACTACATGGATTGAAGATAGAAGCTCTTGAAGCTTGCAGAAAATCTGTTCAGCTTTCAAAGGTTCTGTCTATAACTTCTGCCTGGCTTGCCAAGGAATTGGTTTTCCAGCATCAGGACTCTGTGGATGTTATTTACAGGACAGTTTTATGTCAACAAATGACCAACTTGTGTATGTGTATAATCCTGGTATTTCATGGGGAGGAAAAAAAAAGTGGAATTTGTATTTTTATACCTTGCTGCCGTATGCTTTCTTTTTTTAATATTATTAGCGTGCTATTAAGCTGGTTTAAAGTTGATAGAACTGTGCTTCATGGAATCACGTCATTTGATCGTTGCCTGAAGGAACGTGTCATGCAGCGTCCACATTTCTGCAGCTGCTCTGAAAGCCCAGTTCTCTGCAAGCCCAGTGGTTTTGTTCTCAGTTTGTCAATGTTTGAAAAATGCTGAAGGAGCCTAAAGACGTATTAGGCAGTAAAAGATGACCCATGGGAATAACAGTAAACATTCGTTACTAAGTATTTAGCACACTGTGACATAATAGTATTAATGCTCATATGTTTTATATGCAGTGGTGCATTGGGGATGCAGAGTACCCTGTTATTCCTTATTTCTGTGTGACATTACATCTTTTTGGCTCATATTTCCTCTGTCTTCCAAATGATGACAATAGACTTAATCTTAAGTTATAGTTGGTAGTTATGTCTTTAAAGGACACCACGAACTTAAGCACTGTTTCTGTCTAAATATTTTGTGATGTACTGACTCTTGTTACAAGTGTCAGGTAACACTACGATATCTGAAAGGTATCAGAGGAGCATTGTTTGTCTTTGCAGCTCATTTACTTTGGGTACAGCAAATGTTGATGATATTGGTATCAATGTGATTAAAAGGAAGAAAAAAAAGAAAAATAGTAACAATCTAAAACTTCTGTTTAGATATCCAGTGTCTTGGCTTCGAAGAAACCTGCTGTGCTCCTTACTTTGGTGAGTCATATTCTATAGAATAGCTACCCATTTTCTTCAATAAGGAGATCAGTTTATTCAGTATTTCTTTGCACGGTCCTTCCCTGTCTTTTCCTCCCCATCTTTGCCAAATTTGAAGCTACATGTGTATAGTCATCTAGTCTTCTGCCTCCTCCATGATCTCAAGATCTGTAATCTCTGGCCCCCCAGTCTATATTCCCTGCGAAAAGCTTTGTCTGTTTTCTGGTAAAACACGACAAGCCTATCTGACGTTGGCCATGCTCTCCTCCAGCCTTTGAGCAATGACTCCAAACTCCATTCTTCTCTTCTGCCGCTCTGGTCATGTCATGAGCATGTTTGGGCCTTTCTGTGGAAATCCCACAAGGATTCAGGGAACACTTTTTCTGCGTTGAGTGGGTTGGTAAGAACAGCTTCTGGGAGGAGGGAGTGATATCACACGCCTGCCAAGTACTTTGGATGGCACTTGCATTTTTCTCTGGAAGAAGGATGAATGAATAGATGTAAAGGCTGCAAGTTTCTTCTTCCCATCACCTTTCCCCCAGCTTCTTTCCTTGACAGATGTTTTGTAAACCTCTCACTATGAAGAGTATCTGATTGCTTGTCTCCAATCAATATAAGAAATGATTTGCTGACTCTGAGCTTTCCCTTACAGCAAATGCAGTGGGAGCTCCTGGATTTCTTCTTTTCCCATGATGGTTGCCAGACAGAAGTCTTACAAAAAGCCCCCCTTAAACAGTTACATAGCATGAGATCTGATTTCTTTATCCATTAAGAAAAGAGGCCCTGAATAGCTTTCAGTCTTTCTTCCACTTATATTTGTGTACACACACGCGCGCTCATATACACATATAAAAGATAACACTATAGCTTTTCTCATGTCCTTTAAGAGAAATGAGTGGGAAAGGGAATATTTGACCATCTTGTGCTTTCTTACTGTTCATTTCTGCACATCAAGTTGTTGATTAGTTGTCACTCTGTGAGCATCCTGTTGTAATCGGGAATTTTCACCTAATTCCTGGCTGAGAGGATGGAGCTATAATGCTTTCACAGTCCTCCCACTGCCATGAAGAAGTACACAGAGAAATGGGAAAAGCCCTTCTCTTCCTGCGAGCTGAGTGGAAACTCGGTCCTCTCCTCCTTGCTCTCATTCCAAATACAGGACCGTGGTGCTGCTCCGCAGGCTTTCCCCAGCATATGTCAGAAGTAGTGGCCAAAATACTCTTGCCTATGCTACTTGCTGTAGGGAAGCGGCATGCAAATTTAAATAGTAAGCATTGCCAAGGCAGTGCACAATAATTTATTTTTAAATGAAATTACTTTAGAAGAAGCCTTCCCCATTTGTTATTCCCTTGCCCTTCATTATTATATAGGTCTCCTAGCTCCCTCTCAAGACAGGAGGGAATTAGAAATCAAAGCTCGCCATTTTCCTAAGCAGCGCATCCGAACCTGAGTTCTACGCTGGTCTCTTCTGAAACAAATAATTTCTTATATTGGTCTGCATTTGAACAAACGGTCTGTTTGTTTTTATTTATAGCGATTCAAGTAAACGTGTGTATAAGTTTTCCTAAAGACGTAACTGCAGTCAGATTCTCCATGTGATTTAAATTTTAAATACTCGTGTTTGGCTCAGAATCACGGTCCTTTTAATCTTTTCCTTCTCAGCGTGGTGTTAATACTGATAGCGGAAACGTCTCCAAAGAAGCTTCGTTTGAGGGAATCAGCCAGTAAGTGACAAAGCTTTTTTTTGTACATTAATTGTTGCATGCTTATGTTGAATTCATTTATATTTCACATTAAATGATGCTTTTTTTAATGACAGGATGTTGAATGGCAGATGAAATGTATTGGTATTTCTTTGGAAAGAAAATGTTTGACATGTTTCTAATGACTTGAAATACAATGGTAGATTTTTTTGAAATGTCTTTTGCATCTAAGGTCATCCAGTATTTGTCTTTCTCTGTGTTTGCTTTAAGTATCTAAAACCAAACAGTCCCATCGCCTTACCTCCGTTTCCACTTTTGGGATTGGAATGTTTGATTTTCATGTTTCAAAGAAATGAATCTTTAAAAGTAGCTTCTTTCTCTTAGTGACTTCCTCGTACAGCATTAAGGTAGATATCAGGGATTCTGGTATGCACAATCTTCTGAAAAGATGTCGCATTACAGGTATAAAATAAAAATCACCTTTCTGCTGGATGCGATCTTTTAGTGTCACTTGATGTTGTCTTTTTGTGAAATTTGGCTGCTAGTGGTGTGAAAATGTCATCCTGCGGTATTTTGAAAAGGCAGTAAATAAAAATACATCACAGCCTGCTCTGGGATGTGAGGATGATGGCCTCAATTTTGAATGAAATACAACTGTCTATTCTGTTATGGTATCCTAAACTGAGATCATTTTGCGTTTTAGCTGAAGTGTATGGCGAAAAAGAAACAAAGCCTCCCATTAAAAAGGCTGTTAAAATAAACACTTACGCTGAGATGTTGAGTAAATGGCCATTTTTTTCTGATCCTTGACTCCCAGTCACCCCGTTGGATTTTTCTCCATCCACCTCTGTCGACAGCATAATAATTAATGCACCTATGATCATAATGCACAGAATTTGCTGCAAGTCCAGGCACTCATTTCTGTAGTGCGAGAGCATGCTTTCTGCTGGGATCATCTTTTCTCTGTGTCATGTGAGCTGAAATCTGGAATCTGAGTCCGTAATTACTTTGTTCTCCCCTCTACAACCTAAATGGAAACTTAATGATTCTGTCAGGGATGTTGGGGACCAAGGTGGCAGACATTTAGACAACTTTTGCTGACCAGGGAGTTAAATATAAACTATTCCAGAATATAAGCAAGCCATTTTTAATGAGTTTTTGGTGTCCTCTCTGCTGTTAGAGTAATACGATGTTCAGTTGCTTTGACCCAGTAAATACTCAGTTATGCTCTGCAGGTACAGGTGGACTCCAAAATCTGTGTGGAGCGATACCTCCAGTTTTATCTGAGACATGTCCGCAGGAAATATAAACAGTTATTAACTCCAGCACTGATTTGCTATGGGAATGAGGTACAAAGGCCTGTTTGAAGTACCAAAAAGCCCTTTTTTCCCCCTGAATTTCACTAAACACTAGAGTTTAATTAGAAACGCATTCTATTACTAGTCAACATTAAGGTAGGAAGCCACTCCATTTAGCACTTGATTTGAGATTTTAATAGCATGTCTCCTGCAACACTTAAAGGGATTAATGGTATTTTGTCGCTGTCTTCTCGTCTTGCGGTAAAGATGCTGTCGGTGTGCTCCGGGAGGAGTGCTTCTCCCTTCTGCAGGGGCGATTTCCAGCTGCTTAGCAGATCCTTCTCTTTAGAGACCCGGGCGAGCTCATGCCTCTCCACCCCGAGGCACCAAGTTCTTCATTGTGCGGCCTTTGACAGAGCTGGTGGGTGCCTGCCCGAGCAGGCATTGCTTTTGTTGTTGGACTCACTGCCCTCTCCTGACAGCTCCCCTGCCCTCACACGTGTCCCTCCAGCCTTCCCCCCATCTCCCCAGCTCCTGCTTGTGTCTCCCCGGGGCTGCGCGTCTGTGGGGACAGCCTGCTGGGTCTGCCTGGGGCGGTGATCGCGGCTCTGGGGGGGGCTGCCTTTTACACTGCGCTCTCCTCAGGTTTTTGTAACGGCCTGTAAATCAGGCCATTTTATATTTATTTTCGACACAGACCCAAACCAATTTCAGCACTCCTGCTTTCCTGCTTCTCCACCTCTCCTGTATCAAATGTGGCCTTTATAGAAACACGTATATTTCGGATGTATTGATTTCCTCCCAGAGGGCTAAAACCATGGAGTTTGTAGCAAGCAATGTGTTCCTTCAGACCGCCCCCCCGCCGTCTGCCCGTGCCTGCGCTGTCGGCCGCGGCTCTGCCCTGCCTGTGGTGCTGTATTTTATTCCTGGGTTCTTCTCTGTTCCCATTTTCTGGCTACCTGGCCAAGATGTATTTGCTCGAGGGCCCTGTTGTGTTCCTCTTGCTCCCATTTATCTTTTTTCTCCTGGACTGACTGTGCCCCAGTGTGGGTTCATTGTGGGGTTTTTTTTGGGGGGGATGGATAATAATAGAAATAATGTATCATTTCCTGAAAAAGCTGAATCTTGCTTTCTTTGCAGGCTGTTCATCTGCTCCTGTCAGAAGCTGCCTTTCTCTTGCCCTGATGATGTTGCTTCCCTGCCTTACATTTTGAACCTTTTGAAATTCTTCTGGAACATAATTACCTAAACTATTTGATTAATTTTTCCATTGTAATAAATAGTCATTTGAGATAAAATGACTATTGTGGTCATGGGTTATTTCTACACCTCACCCTGAATATCACCCCTAAGTTATTTTTATCCCGCTGCCAATGATCGAACTTGGTTTTATGCTGGTCACAGAGCCCACAGTAGCGAATCTTACCATAGTTTCTGTCAGTTTATGTATAGCTCTCCCGTACAGCTAAGTGTGTTGTACTAAAAATGCTGGTGTCTTGCTGCAGTCGGTAGGAAGGGAGAGGGGCTGTGCTTTGGGAGCCCCCTGCTCAGTGGGGGGGAGCAGCCTGGTTGTGTGCAGGGAACAGCAGGGGCCCGGGCCCTAACGCCCCTCAGGCCAGCTGTGTTTCCAGATGTTACGCAGCCTGCAGAGGCTGAAGTGTAGAAGGCAGGTCTCTGAAGTAGTTCTAATGCCTTGTTTTCTAGAAAGATGTATTTCTGTTTGCTAATAAAGACTCGTTCTGGGGTTTTTTTTCCTAATTCATGGGCTTTCAGACTGGAAAATGTGCAGGAATTTTTAAAATCTAATCATGTAGCGGTTATGTAGCACTTGTAAAAATGCTTTGAGATGATGTGATTGACCATACAGGAAATGGATTTTGAACCATATGTATGTAATGTGCCACATACTTTAAAACGCTGGGGAATAAATCTTTGCTGGCTGTGTTGGGGGCTCTTTTTAATCCTCAGAATCGCTTGATGTAAGCAATAGACAGTTTAAGCACTCATACCTAGGGTTTAAAGATTGTCAGGGAGTTCCTTTGCCCGAGAGCTGCCCGTGCTGGGTATGGCAGCGCAGACCGTCTGCCCGGCCTCTTCCCTGCTGCCCAGTGCACTCCGGCGCAAGGGAAAGACCCTCCGTGTTGAAGAGGAGTAGAAAATTCTAACATCGTGTATGAATATGATTTAGATTTTTATCACCATATACACACAAAGCGTATTCATTACACTGACAAAAAAGGGTCTCATTATACAGTGTTATTATATAGGAGGTGTAGATGTCTAGGTTTTTTAAAAACTAATGAAATTGTCTTGCATGTTAAAGGACAACCGAGTACGAAATCAATTCGGTCATGCCTTTCAGTGTAGTATTTCTTAGTTCTGTGTTGATTAAATGGGAGCATTAACATGTTACAGATTGCAACTGTAGCAAAATATCAATTTGTTTTCTTCCTCCAGAGCGCATATCTCATCATCTAAGTATTGTCAATTTGCAAATTGCAGGAAAATGTAGAATTGGATTGCTCTACATGATCCTCTTAACGTTAGGGCAGTACGTGGTTTTTGAGAGTAAGTTGTCTATTTTCTAGCAGGGTAAAATCTTTACTGGATGGACAAGGTAGGGTTATTTTATGTTGGACTTTGTGCACAAATTATGTGAATTATTTGTTTTGAACACTGTTTATATTCTGATAGTGATGGCGAGCTCTTCCCCTTGAGCTTGTTATTTAACCAGTAACTTTTAGGATTGGTTTGTTCAGCTGCCTGTTGGTAACTAAAGTGAAACATAATTGGAGTCATTAGCATTAGTCATTAGCAATCGCAAACAGGTGGCTGTGTGGCCACTCGCCCGGGACCCACGGCCATCATGAGCTAAGCCCAGTTGAGACAGTTTAGTCCTTAATCGTTGGCTTCCGTGAAAAAGCTATGTACAATAGATCAAATTCTCTTCCAGATCTGAACTGATGCTGTGTCCTGGAGGTCTAAGATCTTGTTTTATACTTGACGTTACATCAGAAAGTCTGTCTTTCAGGTGGAAGATAAAACTGTGTTCTGCTGGTGACCTCCTGCCTCTTCTCCACCCCCCCAGCACCCTCTTTTTTGAATCCTGCTGCCTTTCTGTGTGCTTAATTAGCTTTCCCATTTGACGACTGCTAGAATTTTCAGGAGCTGCCACATAGTAGGTGGTCCCAGCCAGTAAGTTAAACTTGCATTTCTGGCAGCACAGAGACAGTTCAAGTAGAGCCGTTAGGGCCAGGATAGGTAAAAAACAGGGACTGCCACAGAGATGGTACGTCTCTCAGCTGAAATTTCTTTTCTAAAAGTGTATTATTTGAACTATGCTGGTGTACAGTTCCTCGGTGCCCCTCCACCCTTTTTTTTTTTTTTTTTTTTTCCCTGGTTGGATGCTCAGATGAGATGCAGTTTTCTCTTGTCAGGTTCATAGTTTCACTCTTCGGCTCGTTTGATTTGCTTTTGGTTTCATCCGTTTGTGCTTGTGGTTAAAGTGCGTGTGTCAGGTTCTTGACAGAAGAGAGATGAATTTTCAGAGTCTTAAGTCAGCTGCCTTCTGTACCTGCCCTTCCTTGCCCTTTATTTTCTTTTGTTGCTTCATGGTAACTGTAGTTCATACGTGCCTTATTTGCATGGAGCTGGTGTGGGAGCTCTTGGCAGTGCTGCGGTGTCTCCTTACGCTTGCCTTCATTGATCTGTTTGCTCTCTGACATCCTGATGACAATTAGTGAAAGCTCTCCTATCTGTTCGTACAGCTGCAGCCTAATTCCTCCAGGTCCTGGCTTTCTGTGGTGGTGTCACTGGCTATGTGTTCCAGCCAAATAGGGAGCTCAGGCTTTTGGGTTTTTAGAATTTTTATAGATTGATTTTACTATATCATTCATATATTTCCTTCTTTATAAATTTGTGTTTAACTGGCTCTTCCATTCCGGAATTATGTCTGCATTGGCCTACATAGGTAACAGTTGTTGGGATGGTGATGATTAAATTGAAAAAGCGCTCTTTTTCTGTGGTTTTACAAGACTTCCTTGTTTCCAAGTATCAACTTTATTCTGTAATTATGCAGTATTCTGAGACTTGTGGCTTTTTGTATTGTTGCTTTTCCAGTGGTTTCTAATTAATGCCCATAATACTGAATACCATGCAGTTTGTCCATGTTGAATGTTGTGATAAATTGTTGTTTTCTATCTTGGAGTAGGAACACAAAGCTATTAACCTTCACCTTGTTAGGATTTTATAAGTTTATGAGCGTATGTTCTCAAAAAAAGAGAAGGATAGGGTTTTTTTCTGCCATCTGAGGGTGCAGGAAGACCCAGGTACAATCAGAAGTGACTTCCAAATAATTTTTTTGATTGGATTTGTGCTTTAGTTCATCCCTTCTGAGGTATAAAGAATCTGGAATAGATTTAATTTTTCCTTCAAAAATGTGCAAAAATTAATTATTGCCTTACAGCATTCTTCTGAAGATCTGTTGGGTGCCTTGGAGCATTTTAATTCTCTTAAATGCCCTAACTGAAGAGCCAACAGTCCTGAGTCAGACAAAAATATCTTTGATGCAGAACGCTCCTTAGGCATTTGAATTGTAAGCAAAAAACCCCTTGAACAATGCTTGAAAATCCATTTATGTTCCACTTAATTACTCAGCTTCTTACTCTTTTGGCCACAGTAATGTTATTGTTTGAAGAGCCTCAAAATAGTTCCAAGAATACATGAATTGCTAATGTAGAAAATAAACAGAAAAATAGTGAAGTGTTTGAGGCCAAGGTGGTAGGGAAGCTTTTGCTTTGCCTCTTCTCTAGATGGGAAAAGACAAGGAGAGGTTGTTTTCCTTTCCACAGTCCTCTGAGCAGGCTTGTTTGTCGCATGCCGCATTCTGTGCACACAAACATCGGAAGGTGTAAAACAAAGGATGAAATTAGCAATTCACTGTGTTTAATTTCAGTGAAGGGTATTTGAGGAGCAAAGTTAAAATCACAGAACAGTTCTGGTTGGAAGGGGCCTCTCGAGGTCGATCTGGTCCAACCCATGCTCATAGCACTGAACTTAACATTTTATCTTTGTGAAAAGAAGTTTTTTACATGTGTCCTGAACATACTGTTACTCTGATTTCTGCACATTTTAAAAATTATGCATCCGATTCGCTCTCATGTATTTAAAAATGAAATTTCTGCACAGTGAGGATGAGTGTGTGCATTCTCTCACTGGGGTCTGTACTAGCTCTACTGAATTCCAATGCAGTGTTTGCCTTTGCAGGTTTTCACATCCTCAGAGAAGACACATTTTTTTTTGGTGGGGGCGGTAAATAAGCAGTCTCCGCTGTTGTGTGTTTGGCTGGTTTTTAAGATTCGTGGTTTTGTGTTTTTTTTTTTTTATAGATTTAATGTGAACAACAAAATCCTTCATCCTGAAATTGCAGAATGGTGAGTAGCATAAAATCTTTCTCCTCGAGTTCTGTTGAACATCTTTATATTCTGTAGCATTGCTTCAGAGAAATTCCCTCAGCAGAGGCCTCCTAGTTTGCTATCTAAGTTTTAATTTTAAGCTGATTTCATGTTGCGGGATGGAAGTAATGTACCGAAGTAAAAACAGGCCTAGGTAAGAGCATTGAAAAGTCAAGAATTTCTGTAACATTTCTTAAGCCTTGTGTCTGGATGTGCATTTTTATAGAATGTGTTTGGAGTTAAGTCACATTTGTGTAAATGTGAATTTGTATGAATAGGAAAAGAACTGAGGATAATTCATATTCTAGCAACGAAAATCAAAGGTAGATGAAAACTGTGTCTGAACAGGTAATATTTAATAAGATGTTATTACTTCTCTAGGATTTATTTTAACAGTATTAATTTTGTTGAATTATTATTCATGCAACTATACTTTTGTAATTCTAGGGGAATTCTGCTGTAGCCTATGTAGAATAGACAAAATCAGAGAGTGTGACTAAGTGTATTAGCAGCTCGCAAAGCTGCTGCATTTTGCCAGTTTTCCTCTTTGGTCAGCATTGCCCGCTTTGTCCTCAGGATTGCTCCGTAACTAGGGCTGTCTAGTTTTCCATTTAGGAAATAAACTGAAGAAACAACATAGTGTATTTTTGTTAATGAATTAGGCTTTTTATTTAAGCTTTTTTGGTGTATTAATCTAGAAAAGAGGAAGCAAATCCTTAGTTAAGACAGATAAGCTCAGAATCTTAAAATGCAAACAGGAAAGTGTACACTCTGACTACCGCTGCTGTAGCTGATTGTGTTATATACTACCACATGCTATTCTTTTTAGTGTTTATTATTAACACCAACGCTGAGAACAATCTTCTGCTGTCTTCATCTGTATCCAGTTGCTAGCTGGGAAGCCAGGGAGATGTTTTTTGAACATCAATGTGATTTCAGAATGTGTAGAATTTTAATAGGTCATGTTTCTGTTGTTAGAGCCATTTGTCATTGCTTGGCATGACGTGAAGTTATGAAAGGGAAGCAGGAAGGCTTTGCTTGGACATTTTTGCATCACTGAGTCAGGGGTGGAGCTGGAGATGTATAGTAGTGGGGCTCATGGCTTGCAAATCCTGCTGATGAGTGCGAGTGCGTTGCAACACAGAAAATTGCTCAGGGTACCAATTCTTAAATCTTGCCTGTTCTGTCCTTCTAGAATTTGGACCCTTCCTTTTCCAGAACAAAGCAGTTATCTTGTAGAATTGATTTCTGAATTTAAGAGTCGGTCAGCCTTGGAAGTGCAGAGTCCTGAGTAGTGTAGACAGAACACGAGTTCAGAAATTGATGTGTAGGGATGTACAAATTAAAAAATTAAGAACACTTGGTAAAGAAGGACCTTAGCAAAGCATCTTTTCTTTTAGAAATATCATTAGTGTTCAGTTAGTCAAGCTCCTGTCATTACAGATATTGGTAGGGAAGATCTAGAACTGTTCAGAGATGCTCCGAGACCCTGATGCTGTGCTACATTGCTTACAAAAATAATAGAAAGGGCTAAGTCAAATTAGAAGTTCATCATAAAGTCTCGTTTTCCTGCAGAGGTGGCTGCTGCTGAGTTCTGGTTGGTTGGTTTGACGCTGGGTTTTTTGGTTGAGACATTGGTAACTTTCATCCTCTGACGCTTCATTATCGTGTGCGCAGCAGCTGGAGGAAGATCCTCCAAGTGCCCTGACAAACCCTTTAAAGAGCGCAGGAGGGAGCTACATCTATGCCATGACAGTGCCACTTTTGTGCTCCTCCTCTTTACCCGCCTTTTTGTACCCTTGCTAGCAGAGAACGACAAGGGGCAAGAAAGGGGTCTAACTTCCAAGCTTTGATCTGTAGATAGAGCAGCACTACAGGGAGAGAGGTGGCGATTTATAGCTGCAGAAGGCTTTGGATTAGGGCTACAAGCGTGTTCCCAAGTTAGCTTTCCTTCTGGTTCCATCCGCCTTTCCAAGGTGTCACCTGATAAGCTTTTCTCTCTGAGGTTTGGGTTAATGGGGGGTTAAATCTTCAGGAAGCTCAGGGATGGACAAAGAGGGGGTCTGTGCCCTGATGCGTACTGAGATAGATGGAGCCATAGACAGGCAGCACTTGGAGCTGTTTGTTTTCGTGGAGAGAATCTCTCCGGGAATTTTGAGTGCCAGCCCGGAATTCTCATTTCGTCTCCCTGCGGTCTCACGGGGAGAGATGAGGGTATGCACCTCCCTTCCACCTGGCTGTCAAGGAAAGGGAATTCTGAGAGAAGTCAAAGTTCAGATTTGCATTCAAAAGTGTTTTAAAAGGTTTTATGGAGTTTGGTGGCTTTCATTTTATGTCAGAAGTATGTTAAACACCGTTGTTAGGATTTGAGTGTCTGATGAAATCAATAAATGAATGACAGGCTGTGTCTATTAATACTTCCTACAGTAATTTCCTTGGAATGTTAAGTTATTGCCCAGGAAACTTTCTTTGGAAAGCAGTAACATTTTTAGAATTAAGAATATTTTTCTTTTAGGAAGATGAATTTTTGGGGGCTATATTCCAGGGTAGGAAATTGCTTAATTGGAATCATATGCTTGCATGGATGCGTACCATTTCAAATTCAGCAAGCTCTGAATTATTCGGTTTTACAGACTCCAATCTATAGCATGCTGTCAAAACTGCCAGTAAGAGGTGAAATGGCTGAGCTTTCTGAACCAGCCGGGGAGAGCTGTGAGCTCCAAAAGGCAACTCTAGTATTATACAGTGTTCTAATAAAATGCAGAGAAAATGGTTCAATAGTGACAAGGGGCAAAGCGTTTGTGATTACGGATCTGTTGCCTCCCTTGCTTACTCATCTTTTTTCAGGATCTCAAGATCTTCTGACTTGCTGTGAAACTTAAGGATAAAACATAAAAGAATTTGACCTTAGACTGGATTGCAGCAGTTTGCAGATGGATGTCTTCACTTATTTATTTATTTATTTATTTTTTAAATTGAGTGAATGTGTTTTCAAAGACATTTAAACACTTTCATTTTAAATTTCAGGGCACTCATTTCAAATTTGATACTGAATGTTTATGCTAAGTGTCGATTTCACTGTTCTGAAAAGAAAATGTCATCTAACAGTAGACAAACTCCAAACTTGTCCAAATTACCTCCCTAGTAAGCGGAAGGAAATTTTTCTACACTAGCACTTAGCAAAGTGGCCTTTTGTTACTTCAGTATGAATGTTTGCCATAATTGTGGTGGTGCTAGCAGATAATAATTTAGCAATGTACAGCCCATTTTGTGCCTGCATATACTGTATTTTACTGTAACCTCAATGAGAAAGGGATTTGATATTAATGTGTGGAAGATTTCCTATATTCTGTATTTTGCATTACTTTGATGGAAAGCTGTAATTGTTTCTTCGAGGAAAGTGGTCTGTGTGTTAACGTCTTAAAGCTGAGCATATGCTTTTTGTGTTACTTACGTTGTAAACTCTTAACATCTTTTTCAACTGTTTGAAGATGAACTCCTGTGCTTGGTGTGCATGGAACTCTTCCAGAATGGTATTGTAATGCTTCTTTGCATATGTGCATTACTATATTTACTGGCCTTGATGCTAATTCAGTTAGCGAGTTCTTGGGCCAAAGCTTTCAGAAGAGCATAAATATATCAACTGGAGAAGAGAAATTTCTATAAATAACATGTAGAGAGGTAACAGCAGAGGTGAAAATGGGTGAAGACAAGGAGGACTGCAAAGTCTGTCTACGTGGGCAGCATCTATACGTACTAGGGTGTCTGGAGACGTTTCCAGAAGGAGAAGGAGGAGCGGATGTACCCATGTGTTTTCCATGCGTGTCATGGAAAGCAGCCATTAGGGTTGCATGCCTGTACTAAAAGCAACAAAAAAAGACAGCTGATAAACACTGGACTGATAACTGAGAACAAATACTTCTGTTGGGCATGATTAGGAATGGTGAATGCATATAGAGAAGCAAACATTCGTATTTCTTCGAGGAAAGCACTGGTTTAGGAAAATGTAGTCAAGCTATGCAAGCCTCAGCTTCATAATTGCCTTGAATTCTGTGTGCTTTTGACCACTTGATTAATGGAAAATAGGTTGTGCATGAAATTTGGTATCCAGCCACTTAAAATGCCCAAACTTAATTTCAGGACTGAAATGATACTTGTTTGTATTAAAAGCTTCTCTCTTCTGTTGGATGACTGATATACGTGAAGAGACCACCTGCTCGTATGGCAAGTGCAAATAAAAGCACAAAGTATATGAAAAAGAGAAGAGTGAGGAAGAAGATATGTTTTTACACTGGTAAAATAAAAAAAAAAAAAAAGAGTTTAAAATTATAGGTCAATCCTGACAGTAGGAGACTTGTGTTTCTATTTTAAGTTGATTGCACTGAGTGGCTTGCCTGTTAATCTGAGAACTGTGTTAGGTGCTGAATCTGTACATTTTTGCAATTGCATTAGCTGGAGGCTGGAAATGATTTGTTGCCATTAAAATATTAATGAATGTATGCAGAGTGTGTAACTGGTCCAAGAGCTGTTTTTAATAGAACATTGAACAAAGGTGGGACTTTCTTCCTAGCCTTATCTGGGAAGCGGGGGGGAAAAATTCAGGAGAACTGGAGCACTCGTCACCTGCGAGATTGCCCTGCAGTGCCAGCCACAGTGCCTGACTGGCAGCGCTTTAACCCTGGCTGGGGACAGCGTTGCTTTTTATGCCATCAAAACAGTGAGAAAGTGGTGAAATCCATGCCCTTCTGCTACCCAGGTGCGCTGGTGGGAGCTCCATCAGCAGCACCGCTGCAGGCAGCATGGGAGCCCAGGGACTTCTCCTTTCCATATCCAGTGGAGGGTGAAGCTGATTGCATTCCCTGCGCCACTGTACATCCTCCCTCTCTTCCCTGCTGACAGCTGGGTGGTGGGTTTTGTTGGTCTCAAAATGACTAAACATTTTTGTAAGACGCTTCAGTGCTTGACTTTGTGTAAATGAAGGTATTGCGTTGCATAAAAAGCCTGTCTGAGGCTGAGTATGAATTTATATATGCAAACAGATACCCAAGAAGTTATGATCTAAAATAAATACGTTGACCCTGAAGCCTTATGACCTAGTCAAGTAAAATAGGTTCTAATACGTTTGCGCTTGCCGTTGAGCAGTTACTAACTTGTAGCAGATACCAATAAAGAGATTAGACAACTGAGTTATGAAACAACCTATTTTTCAAGCACTTGCAGATCAGAGGTATGTACTGTATATTGAAAGTAATATAAAGGCACATCAAACAAGTATTAAATTATCCTGGTAGCACATGCAGTCTTCCGAAGAACAGGATTAAAAAAAAATAAATCTATAAGCCTTTGCTACCTCATTCTAGCACGGTTATATTTGAGCTACTGTTCTTTATGTCTTGGCTGAAAGGCAGAAGCAGAAGTTTGTTTCCTCACCCATGGTGAGCAGATTATACCATCCCAGTGTCATTTTTTTCACCTCAGCGTGCATTTTAAAGCCTTGTGCTTCTCATTCTCAATGTGCCTACTGATTATTTTGTGTCATATTCCAGTTGACTAAGGATGTCAGTCCGTTGCCCTCTGCTATGCTCCAGGTTGTAAGAGCACGCTGATTGACGGCAACGTTTTCCCAAGGTCCCTTCCCTCTGCCAGAGCCGCTGTGTTGGGAGGGGGGTGGCTGTGCCGCACAGCGGTGCGTCGCCGGCCAGGGGAAATGCTCTTAGTGCCTGTCAGAGGCACTGGTGGCTGGCAGACCTGCTTCTGCCCTCATTAAAACAAACTGCAGGAGCAGAAATACAGTAAATAGTTTTCTACAGCCGTGTGAGTAGGAGCATGTCATAATGAAAAAGGGCTGTCTTGGTGGCAGTTTCAAAATATAACAGTTATGGTACTCTGTAACTGCTGCAAACTCTGGAGTGGAGCTGGAAAATACAATTTAAATAGTTCCATGCGATTCAATAGATGTAGTTTTGTTCTTTGTAAACAGTAAGTATGTACTTCACAGCTGCCTTTGAGACGGGCATGAGAAGTATTAGGACAGCAGTATGTGTAGCAGTGGAAAAAAGTAGTTGGTATTTAATAGAAGGTATAGAGCTATCTCTGCTCCCCTGGTCACATCACACTAAATAGCTGCTTTTATTTGAAATACATGGTAGGAAGCAGTGTAAGTAGAGAAGAGTTTAATGGTAAATTTTTGAGATGAGTTCAGAAGAGTGTCAAGGCTCATAAATAGACACAAATTTAGTATCTCTTAAGGCATGAAGAACAGGATGGGGTTTGGGCTGGGGGGGGGGGTGTTGTTTGGTTTGGGTTTTTTTTTTCCTCCAGAAGCATGTGAAGGAGAAGGGACACTGGGGCTGTGATTACTGCTCCTGTGGTTTCTGAATTTCATGTTTGGGGTTTTTTAATACCAAATAGAAATGGCATTTTTTCACACCTCCCTTCCCCCTGCCTTTTGAGGTATTGTAAATGGGTGGGAGCTGGGATTGTGCTGAATAGAAACGCTGGAGCTCTGGGAACTGCATTATGTAAATTAGTTTCAAATTGTGCTTAAAAAGTAAATCAAGTATGCTTGTAGAAATTTTCCATTTGAAGTAGTGTTTGAGCCATGACAACTGCAGAAATACATTGCTTTTGTTCCTAATATATTGTAGAATGAGTTGAAACAGTGTTGGTTGGAGCACTTGTTTATTAGTATTAAAATAATGCAGGTGATGTTTGAAATGCCTGTGACTTCCTTCGTAAGGTTGTTTTACTAATGGTGAATCAATGCCAACAAAACTTTGCTGTCATGAATACTGTAATAGCTCTTCTCTCTTGAGGTGTACTTGATCTAATTTTACCGTAGGTGATGCATATTACTTTAGAGGTTTTTTGTTTTGTATTCGTAAGCTGTGAAGTTGCAACCTAACCTGATATCTGTTCTACTTTTCTTTAAGTCGTGTGATTAAGACAGACATGGAGTTGGAAGTTCTGCGCTACACCAATAAAATCTCCAGTGAAGCTCATAAAGAGGTAATGGATCCTTTACTGTTAATAATTTTTGCTCTTAGTGTAGCGGTGGTACTCAGAAAATGTTCCCAGCAACCCTGAATTGCTTAGTAATAAAATAATGGAAAGGCTGGATAGAAATAAGAGGATAATATCCCTCCTATTACAACCCAGTAATATACCTTGCATTGTCCTTGAACTTGCTGGTGCATTTGTGATGTGAGAGAAATCAACTGTGGGTTTGGGTGAGAGCTGGAGCCTCAGCAGAAGGTGACCTGCTCGCAGTCTGTCTGTCCCGTGTGCACAAATACCCATCTAGTGGTGGAGAAAGAAGACATCAAGAAGATTATTGTTCTGGCCCACGTCAGCATGTGCAGCTCTGAAAAGTTTCACCTGCAAGTTCCTCTCTCCACCTCCTTGCAAACCGAAGAAGTGTTTGGTGTTTGCGTGCACAGTGGAGGACAGTGCAAGGGTTCCTTAAGCTGCTCCTCGGAGATGGGTATGTCCCCCAGAGCAGGGCTTCCTGCTGCTCTTCTGTTGACATAGCAGCCTGGCAGAGACAGATCCAGGCTCTCTGCAAGGCTGCTCAGGTTGGACTTAGCACTGTACCAGTGGAGTCATATTGCTCTACTGGTATGGATGGCAAAACTAACTTGGGTGTCAATCCCGTACTCCATACAGGGGTGCAGAGACACCCTGAGTTCTGAGCGATGACCAGAGGGAGCTTAGGTAAAAGCAGCTGATGAAGTTACTGACTCAACTATTGGCTTTGCACCTGCTCATCGGACCTCTGAACTGTGAAGTGTAAAAATATTTTAAAGTGAATATTGTAAAATTGCAAAGTCTAGGGATAGTAATTTCCATTAATTCTCCTTGGTCTTTCATCATCCTTGAGTAATCTTATCACATCTGAGAGGATTTCTTCTGTAGAGCTGCTGCCTAGAACTTTTATAATACAGAAACAGGCAAAGGTATAAAACCGGTGCACATTCTCAGCAAATCTGGGAACTAAAGTCAGACTTAAGGGTTGTAAACCAGTGTTAACTCTAGTAATTTTCTGTTGATTCAGATTGCAAAGTATAAAAGAGAATCTCCCTTTGTAGTATATTCCAGTTCACAGTTTTGTTTTGCTAGTGTTTCGTAAAAGTAAAATAAAACGACTTGCTGCCAAGTTCACCAGAGCTTTCAGAATTAAGCACTGGTATTTTGATGAGTTGCACTTCGTTAGGATATAGTAGTTTGGCAATTAAACTTGCTTTATTGCTGGAGACTGAAGGCATTTATAAAGATTAAAATGAGTTTGATTTCTAACGTAGTTTTAAAATGCATCTACTGACGTAAATTTAAATGAAGTACAGATGATATTTTTGTAATATAAGTTCCTCTGGAGATACTCGGTCATAAGTCATAAATTTATAAATATGAGATTCCCTCCTGCTACGAATGTCCCATGTTAATATGTATCTTACAGGTAATGAAGGCAGTAAAAGCAGGTATGAAAGAATACGAGATGGAGAGGTAAGCGTTCTTTCAATAATTCTAATAAAAAGGAGAAAGTCTCTCCATAGTGGTGGTAGAAGCAATAGCTGAGGCAAAGCACTAGCGTTGACTCAGCTGCAACTGAGAGCTCGTTGCTGTTTGAAGACTGTTGTGAGCGTTATTTTGAGGTGGTACTTCATCAGTTTCAAACGTGTATTTGATGATGGTTGATTATTTTTTGATGATGGTTTAGTGTGGCATAATTCTCTTCCTGGAGTTTTAGTAACTTACAGCCATCCGATAAAATGGTGTTTATGGATAAACACTGCCCTTATGCTTGTCATGCTTAGAAGACCGCATGGTGGAGTGTTTAAGAACCTTAGAAAAGGCTGTGTTCAACTATGTTTTGCATTCAGTTACAAGTGGGCATTACCTGTACTTAGCCTGTGCAAGGAGCCCGTCTCACAACTGTAATGGATGTTAGTGCAGCTTTTAAGAAGTCAATAAGAACACAGCATACATCTGTTATGTTGAAGAAAACATGCTGTACAGGCACATAGAGGAAGGATTGGCTGCTCCTTAGCTGATACAGTAGTGATGTGTCTAGATACAAGGAAAACATTGCCTCCTCTTTTAAATCAATATTTACATTAGATCATCAGCAGCCTATCTTACAAAGCACAGTTTTGATTACCAACTCCATTTATTTTTAGCTCGCATAGAGTGTTTTCATTTTTCAAAGTATTTGCATAATGAAGAAATAGAAAATAGCCGTCGTATCTCGGTTACTCTGGTTCCTTGACAGTAATTTTTCAGTCGTTAGTAAGGAGGTTAATTCGGCACCCAGTGAGGGGAAAATAAAGTGACCTCAGTATTTGTCATCAGGATTTCAGGGTAGCTCAAAAATCAAATAATGCCTTTAGAACATAAGCAGTGTGGAAAAACTAATGTTACATTTAAGCAATTCAAATTTCTACAGACTCTATAGGCTCATGCCTATAATTTTGACTGCACTTCAAATTGTGGTTACGTATACCACCCGGTAACAGGAAAAAGAATATGTTGTATACATTCCCCTCTTAACTTTATTAATGAACCTTGTGTTTGTGTTCATTTTACTCACTGCTCATGCTATACATGCCGATAGGGAAGTTTTGGCTCTGGAAGTCAATAGTAATCAAAAATTCCCATAGAGCAGAGTTTGTTCTCAAGTGCTTTTGCATGTCAGGATCCTGGCAGTTTGGTTTAAATGTCATGCAACAAATACATATCTATCCGCTCTTCTGTCAGTTTATGAGGTATGTTGCATTTTCACTCCAGGACTTACTTTCTTCTCTGGATAGCTTCTTCCATACACATCAACCTTTTGAAGAGATTATTTGTGTCTTTCAATTAAAAAAATAAATAAATTAGGCAACTGTCTGTTAAACCTATCTAAAATTGCCTTCTGTTCGTCCATATGTCTTGAGAGATTACACTTCTTGAAAAGGTTTGAGGTTATTTCACTGATGAAAGAGGTCTTGGCAGGCCACCTCTGTAGTGGCTGCCTTGGAGACTATAATTACAACGTCAGTTTCTGTTGCTGGTGGAATTCATCCCTGCTTTGGCTTTTGTTCCTTATTGCTTAGGGGAAAAGGGTCCTAAAAATGTAAACCTGTCATTTCCACACCTTTCTGGAAAGAAATGTGTAGCTTAAGTGTTTAGAAATGAAGTTAGAAAACAATCTAGGAAATCTCTACTCTGTATGCAGATAAACCCACTAATGTATTCTAAGAAGAGAACTTTCAAAGACCTAAAAATAGGTAACATCCAAACCCAGGCAGCTGTCATTGAAATAGTAGAATATTTTAATTTTGTTAATTATTTTTATATTTTTTGTCAACAGGCTAGGTAGCATGCAATCAGCAGCTTTGGTACGTCTGAAATCTAAGGGTGCAGAGAACCAAAATTCTTAGTCTTGTAGAGGTCTATCGAAAGTATTCACACTTGT
Organism: Chroicocephalus ridibundus; assembly: GCF_963924245.1. NCBI lineage: Eukaryota > Metazoa > Chordata > Aves > Charadriiformes > Laridae > Chroicocephalus > Chroicocephalus ridibundus. Next base: position 84,259,894 of record NC_086287.1, on the reverse strand, counting down.
ATTTAAGAAATCAATTAAAAGTCAGTGAAGTTTTTCATTTTCTGATGTTTCTAAGGCTTCTACTCCCTTTGTGAAAGCTTTCTGAGTTGTGTGGCCCTCTTCCCCGGGTGCATTTGCAGTTCCACTGATGGCAGTGAAACTGAATTTCTGAAACAAATACAGATATCTCTTCAAATGTCACCAGTAAGCCCCCCTTCGTATTGCTTCATTCATTCTTTGTCATTGTGGAGTATAGCATGTGTGGGTTTGGGAACAAAGCTGGTCTGACCCTGTCTGCTTGGAAGGATAATGCCAGAGATCTCAAAAGCAATTAAAATTTTCCATTACTACATGTAGGACCTAAGCATTGCCTTTTCTCTGATCATTCGGTTAAGCATCTTCCTACATTGAGTCATCTTACTTCTACTGCGTCATACAGCCAGAACATGTTAAAATACCCTAGGAAATGTAGCTAGGAGCCTACAATGTACAAAGATAGTTGTATTTCTAGCATTGGGATTATTCTCTGAGAATTAATTTGAAGGAAATTAAGTAAATTGTAGTGAAATCTCTAGATAAGATAATCTCTTTTATTTTGAGGGTTTAGAGCTAGCTTCAGAAATGTGCTGGAAGTATGCTTTATGATTAAGGTCCTCTGGTAAATTATTTTGAATCAGTAATGCGTTAATGCTGAGATATATAAAAAATGAAAGCATTTAACTGCAAGTCCAATCAGCCCTGACTTTTTTTTTTTTTTTGGTTTGATGTTATTTAATATGTGGTTGGTTGACTTTAAGGAGACAGCCAAGGCAATTATCTACAAACAGTAATTCACAGCATGTGTAATTGCATATAAAGTCATTTTGGTAGGTCAGATTCTGGATTTTGTCTGAAGAGTTTGTTTACTATTTGTGCTTATCTCATGTTTAATTAATCTTCTTTAATTAAGGGCTTTTAATTATGAAACTGCTCTGTAGTGAATATATTGTTAAAATACAGCAAAATGATACAAGAAATCTCTTCAGCTCGAGAAATGTGTGAAATATGTCTGTGATTTCACCTAAGTTGTTTTAAGCATGTATATACAGAGAGAAATATGATGTGTATATCTATAGATATATACATACACACTGCAAGTGCCAATTAGGACCTACAGTCATCTGTTTCAGGATGCTCTAAAGCGCTGGAGACACCTCTCTAGATCAGTGTCTCTCAGTTTCTAGAGGGTTGCTTATTCAGCTGCGTAGTATGTAGCAATGAATCTTCTCTGCATTTTCTCTTCCCTTTTTTATGGAAGACAACATTTTTAAGATGGGGCTGGCTACTTGGAATTGTTGATTTGGTTGGGGAATGAGGTGAACGTGTGTGCTCGAGCAACAGAAGAGTATTGGACATGTAGCTGTTGTATGCACTGCCCATTCTGTTTTTTTTTTTAATCCTGTTCTTAATAGTGCCAAAGGCCCTGTGCCAGGAGTGTGCGCGCAGTCCTGGGCTCATTAAATGATCATTGCTGTGGTGATAGTGGGCAGCACCAAGCCAGGCTGAACCGGTCCTTGCCTTGTCCCAGACCTCCCTGGGCGGTTTGACTGTCTCCGAACTCCCTGTGGCTGCTGAACAGAGGAGCACGCTGGTGCTACCATGCAAATAGCTGTGATCCCAGTACCCCCCATCCAAAGGCTCGGGTCCTGTCCCCGCAGGAGTGCAGAGGAGCAGTCAGCTAGCGGCAGGGGCAGGCAGCGTGGGGTCAGAGCTGGGTAACAGCAGTTTGCATGCTGTTTCCAGCAGTACAAGCAGCGAAGTGAGAGGAGTCTGGCCAGAGCTGCTGAGACACGGGGTCCTTTAGCTCCTGGGCACTGCTCGGCCACCCTTGGTTTTATTGCCGGCTCGCTGGGGGAAGCCTCTTCACCTCCCCAGCTCTGCTCTCCTCTGTAAGGTCTGCCTGCTTCTCCTTCTGGGGACTGCAGGTGCCTTGGTGCTAGGGCTGGCGCAAGTGACAGGGCAGTGGCAGTCCCGTGGGGTGCGCTGTGCTGGAGGGGCTCCTGGTAGTTGGCACTGGAGACGGGGCAGCTGGGTTTATTCAGAGCCTGGGCCAGCCAGGTCAGGAGCTTGTTACCCAGCTGACTGGCTGATGCCCCCTCTGTATATAGCACAGTGGATCTTTTCGGTCTCTACAACCATACAAATAATTGTGGTGATTTTGTAGTAGTTCGTACTAAACTTAAACTCCACTCTGCTGTACCAGCAACAATTTAAAGAATAAAACGGTGAGAAGGCAGCTACAGAGGTTTTTCCTTCTTGGTTTACAGTGCTTACAGGCTATTTTTACACCTTGCCTCTCTTACCAGCTGAGGCTGATACGAGTTCTTTATCCCTGTCCCGTTCTTTAGTGCTGTCCCCAATTCCAAAGCAGAGCTTAGGCTCGGAGATGAGTTGCTGTCATATCTGTCAATGTGAAATTTCACTGTCTGTGGAAGTCTGAGAGTGCTCTCCTGGATTATGGCTCTCATCTTTCATTTATCTCTCTCTCTTCTGCTCCAGTGGAACAAACTGAAAATAAAACATACATGTTATTTCACTAGAAAAGAGAAAATAGCCAGAATAATTTTATTTTCCTCTGGGTATTTCCTTTTAGTGAAATGCTGATTATTTTAGCTAATCAGGATTTGTCACTTACCATCTCCTGATAGATTTTGCTCTCTAAATGTTCTTGAGAAAGTCACTGACTTCTGCAGTAAATAATCTTTAAAAATATTTCTATTTTTTTCATGATCCGGTTTTTGTGTTTAGAATTTCAACTCAAGCGTAGCCTTTGTAAGTCCTTCACGTGTGTGTGGATGGTAAACAAGAATGCCCATTGCAGCTGACAAAAATACACGGGTGAATTCTTCATGGTTGCTTTATGACATGGGAATGGTGTTGAATCGTGGCATGACCCTCGCTGGTATTTGCGTATAGGATTTATTTTTATCAAACACAAGACCAGCACTCCATTAATCTCAAGCAGCGTGTCAGTCTGCTCAGTTACTGAAATGTGATTTTCTTTTCCTTTATTTTTTTTTTGAACAGTTGGTAGTGTTGTGTAGCCTGAAAACGGCCTGACTGCCCTGTTTCCCAAAGCTGCCTCCCAATTAGAGGTGGTGGTTTTTTAAGTGTTGGTTACTGCTACCAAAGGGTTGGGTTTAAAACTTGAAAATACATGAGCAATATCTGAAAGAGAGGAGGAAGTTGGCCTTTCGCCATGTCTTAGAAAGAAAAAATCCCCTTGTTTTTCCTGTGCTTCTGTGTGATAGGACTGTGTGATGGTGTATGTGTCTGCTCTCTGGGCGGCGTTTTGGTATGAGGACAATCCTGTACCCAGTATTATTTATTTCCCTTTATATCTAGTTCTAGTAGAAGGGTTGAAGGAAGACATGGACCAGCAGCAATTTCTGTTTTTTGTGAAGTGCCCGCTCTGCGGAGCAGCGCAGGAGCTCCTGTTCCGCAGGATGGCACAGGGGTAAGCCAGAGGTCTCCTGCCTGTGCTGGGGGACCGCCTGGTGGGAGACGGCAGCACGGTGTCACCCAGAACTGCCTGAAAACGGTGGTACAAACTGCCCTGCAGCACTCCAGGGCCAGGTCGGCAGCTTAGTGCGGCTCTGACAGCATGTGTCGGGGAGCCGCTAACTGCTGAGGTTGAGTGAGCCCCTGAGTCTCAGGTGTCCAGTGCCCAGAGCGAAGTCAGATACAATCTCTTTGCTGGGAAGAGCACGTGGATTGAGAGAGACACCTCCTGCAGCCTTCCCCTCCTGCCTGCCTTCCCTCAGGTACAGCTGGCCCTTTCTTGTTTTAAATTAGGCTGTCTCCGCTCATTTCCTAATCCAGTTGAATTAAGGCTGTAAATAGTCGTAACATAAATCTGAATTTAAAAATTCGTTTAGAACGCCCTTGAGCATTGTTCCTCCTCCGTGACACACGGAGGCAGAAATGTGTACGTACACACAGCCGATCCAGCAGAAGTGGGGGTGAGGATGACCTCCTGAACATGGAGACCTTCCGTCGCAGCACCTCAGCTGCTTCAGGAGAAGTGCTTCTCTGTGGTGAACCCACTTAGAGAGGTTCCAGCCGCGCCAGCCCTGGCAAACACATACCTGTTTCCAGTTGCCCTGCACTCCCCCTCTCCCCAGCTGAGAAGATAAGTGTGGGGGACAGAAACCTCCTGGGGAGGGGAACAAGGGGGCACTGGAACCTCTGAGACCAAATTAGCCCGGTCTGTGTGATCATGGTGGTTGGTGGTGGACTCCACTAACTGCTGGGAGGGAGCAGAGCAGTTCCAGTATATTCCCAGTGACCTCTCGGCATTTTTCCCTTTGCAGGAGGTCCCGTGGCAAGCTGGTGTGTTCTCTCTTTCAGTAGAGGACAGCGTGGTTCACCTCCTGGATGCCACTTTAATTAGCTCTTTGCGTCAAAGAGTGCCGTTTAATTGCACGGGTCTCTTTTGTGACTTGTGATTGAAGTTCCACATAATTGGGTTTTATGTTCTACAAAAAAATTGTGGAATTGGACCATGTGAGATCTTTAAAATTAAACCCTCTATCAGCCCACAGGTAGCAAAGAACAATTACTAAGCTGGCCTTGGAAAATGGTTCCCTTCAGAGAGCGAGCTGGGGAAGGATGTGTGCAACGTGCGCGTGTACAGAACTGGGCTTGCTTACACAGCAAGAAAAAACCCAACTTTAAATGCTGTGTCATTGTATGTCCTTACAGGGTTGTTAACCTAGTTAGCGCTGTGGTAATTCCTCATTACCTTTTTATTATCTTCTTGGAAATCAAAAGGTAGTCACAATTTTTATGTAAATTTTGAATGTGACTGAAAATTACCAGCAATGTTAATTTCTGTGGGTGCTTTGTACAGTGACTACTACTCTTATTATATTAAGGAAAGACCAAACTTTCTTCTCAAATTAGCAGTGATCTCTGTTTTTACTGAATCTAGCATGGCATTGAGATAGTGAACTAATTAGCATTACTAATGACAAGCTAAAATTGAAGATATGTGAAATGGAACTCGTAAAAGACAGCAGGCTGAACTGATTATTATTTGCTGTGGATTTTGTTCATGCTTGTTCAGACAAGTCAAAAGTAAAGATTGTACCATATGTGCGGCTTTATCTGCATTGGGAGCTTTAGTTCAATAATTTTTGCTAATTGCTGTTGAAGCAGAGAGATCAGAATTTTATGTTTGGCCTTCATCTTTTGATAACCAGAACTGCTATGTGATCATGCTCAGAGACTAGAACCCCAGTTTGAAGGAAATGGGTGGAATACCAAGACTGTCCGTTAATAACATGGTGTCACACACTGACCTTCTGAAAATCAAAACCATTTTACACGGATGAAAAGAAAATGAGCAGATTCTGTTCTTGCTGCTGGCGTGCCCCCTGCATAAATTCCTTTCCAAATTGGTTCTTAGAGCATCCTCATCACTGTATAGCGTGCAAGTGACGCCTTCCAGCTGGTTCAGCAGTATTTCTAACATCTATCCTGATGGTTCTTTGTTTTCTTTGTTTGTTTTTTGTTTGGTTTTCTGATGTTGCATCATCTCTCTAGGGAAAGAATTGTGCAGAACTCTGTACTATTTTGGCAGGTGGTAGTTTTTTTAGAGTACCCGTTATCAGCAGTATTGAAAAGCACAAGGCCAGGATTATAATTACAGGATGTGATAGTCGTCTTAGTTTGGTTCTCCTTGCAGATGGGCTTGGTCTCATTTGCAGAATGTTGTGTTGCTCTCAAGTGGTGTAATTTTTTTGACCTAGGTATTGGTCATGGGGTTTTAAGTGTTGTTGGGAGATGCCAGGCTTAGGTCCCTTGGTGCTTTTTACGGTGTGAGATTGCAAACAATAACTGAAAAAATAGGAAGTCACTGAAGGCAGCAAAGAGCAAAGCTGCAGGTGGGTGCCCGTAGTGAGAGCTGCTGGAGGACTGGAGTTGGCTTAGCGCTGAAGTCCTAGTGCCCAGCTGTGCTGCATTTCTGCTGCCCGAGCAGAGCTGAGGACAGCGTGTGTAACTATGGCCGAGTTGTATCGCAAGGCAAAATAGCGATGAGTTGCCAGGGGCAGAAGTGTTGGAAAATGAACTCTAAATGAAGCTTAGGAGTGGGGAGGAACCTAAATCGTATTAGTCAGTAGAGGTGATGTTTGTGCTAAAAGGAATTTGCCCCTGTTGAGAACCCCTCAAAACCCAACGTTATTTCTGTGTGGCTTGGGTTGTGCTTTCACCAGCTCTCCCTGAGTAGATCAAATTGAGCCTTGAGGCAGTCTTGGGAAGTGAGGGATACGAAGAGCTTTGCTGACAACTGACTCTCTGTCTTCTGATTCATCTACTGAAACCTGTATATTTAAAAGAACCAGTGAGATGGGCCCCCTTCAGAAACCACGTAAGTTAATCCATTAGCGTAAGGTACAGTTGCCATCACTTCTCACTTGGTCCTGTCCTCTTATAAATTGTCATCTCTTTCAGAAGTATTGGACTGGATTTCTGCTGCTTTCTGATTTCAGAATGAGCCTGCCATCTCCTCTTGGTCGGTGGGCAGGCATTCTTATGTCTCTGGTTAGCAGATAATTTGTAAAAATTGTGTGAAGTTGTTTGAGTGCAAGGTGTACCTATAAGTTGTAAACGTTAGGATTGTGTGAAGTTTAGGATGCTAGATGGGATTTATTAGTAGTCTTTTGCCTGTCTAATCTCTAGGTTTCCTCTGTAACGGAAGGTTTGACACTGGGGGTAATACATTAAATTGGGTCAACTCTCCAGGATAATTTTTTTTCTTTACTGTGTGTTTCAAGGAGAGTACGTTAGGCACTTAGAGCCAGATTTGGCATCTTTGGGAGGATCGCTAAATGACTGCTGTCTGGGCCCCTAGTGCAGTTTAGGATAAGCATTGAAAATTAATCTGTTCTTGGATTTCATCCCATCAGTCTGCGTTAACCCCTGACTTCCACTGTTGGTGTTTGGTCTTTCTGCCCTTCTCTTCAGCCAGCCCAGGTGCGGGAAAGCAGCCTGAGCAGTGGGGAAGGGAGCAGCGCTGGCAGAGATGGTGCGTGGATGCTGGAGGGCAGGGAGTGCACCAGTGGGACACTGTGGACAGGGTACAGCCTCCTTCCAAGGAGCTTGGGGACGTGCGGATTTTGTGACCTGCCTGCAGAGCCCCTGTGCAGTCCTTTGTCTGGCCCCTGCATGAAGAAAGGAGCGTTGAAATGCTGCCAGGAACTGGAGAAGGTGTGATGGGTAGACTCAGTCGCAAAGTGTGCCTGCATCGTCCTGAACCAGACGGAGTCCTGTCTCCTCAGCTTCCCTTCCCGGGAAAAATCTGACTTCTGCAGCAGACTAAATCCGGTTCAGACATTGTCATCACAAATTAAGTGTTATAATCTTTTATTATCCTTAAGGTAGTAGGTTTACATATCCCGTGTGACAAATTACTGCATTATTCTCTAAGAATAGTTCAAGTAGTCAAAAAAGTATCGAGGTCAAATTAAGTTCTATATTGGGACCCTGGCCTTCAAACCCAGGTCCTTACTGCGCTTCTGCTTACTCTGTGGTGTTGAACAGGAATTCAAACTTCAAATATTCAATTTGAAACTGGAAGGAAGATTATGAAGCGTTGGTGATAATGCTGGCTTTCTGTGTCACTGAATAGCACTTGTGTGTTATGTGCTACGTGGGTGGCTGTGTATTTGCTAAGAAGCATAACTGAAGATGAAAGTTTAATTATTTCTTCAAGGCAAATCCTCTCTCCCATGGACTTAAACTTGCATAAGAAAAATGAAAATTCATAAGGAGTGTAAAAATTGGGTAAAATTAAAAACCATTTATTTTTACCCTATTTATTCTTCTGAATAATAAAATTTCCCTATGGGTTTTTGGAACATATGTGGAATAATTACACTGTAGAAGTGGTGCTTTAGTTCAGCTTCTAGAGCTAGGGCAAACATTGTGATTATGCTGCAAGCTTAAGTCTAGGTTTTATAGAAAATCTCATTCAAGGCTCTGTTGCCGTCAAGTGCAAAAAACTGTGACCCAAGGATTGGTCCCTGTGGGAGCAATTATTCTTTGCAGAGATTTTTTCCAGCACTGAATATTATAAATGTCAGAAGAAAGTTTAACCCTCAGTACCTCTAAAAGAATGTTTCCATACCTGCTGGCACGAATATAAATTTTTTCTTGTATTTGCCAGCATTTTATGTTTAAGCCAGGAATTTTTTTTCAAAACTTGTCTTTATAAACAACTCAAAACTACCGGTGCTGTCTGTTAGTTACACTCTGTACGCCTTGGTGACAAATCAGTGGCTGAAACTCCTGATGCTGCTTAGCGCGGTGCTGCGCCCAGGCCTCTCGTGATGGGCTGCTCACACGTTGGGCGCAGTGATAATTAAAGTGATGATTAAAACTTCTCCTCTGCTGGTGGAGTGAGCATGGGGTTGCTTAGGAACCCGGGTTACCATCTGATATTCAGTACGCATGGTTTGGTCACCAAGAGGAGCATGTTCCTCTCCAGCCCTCGGTCTGTGGAAGGCAGCGGGGAGCATCTGGGGTAAGGTCCCAGGAGCCGACACTTGCCTTCAGGGAAATCTGCTTCCTTTTGAAGAGGTGCAACGTGTGCGTTTTCACGTCCTTAATGCTGACAGGTATTTGTTTAAGTCTTATCAATCAAAGCATGTGCATTATTCCTAGCAGAAATTAAAATAATATTTGCCTATTACTTAAAGTAGCAGATCCAAACCCAGCAGATTCCTGCCCCCACCCCTCTCTGTTTTCTCGTGCATCTCCGGTGCTGAGCGCAGGTTGGTCATTTACTGTGATAAAACTCTGATGAAATGGACAGAACTTGCATGGTGTGTTCAAAGGCTTTTGCAAAGTGCAAGTAGTCATGAGATGCAAGGAGGGATGTTGTGTTACCTGTCTCTGAAGTTCAAGTCTGAGGTGGCCAGAAGCACCGTTCACTCACCATAATGCTGCGCTGAGCCATAAGGACAAAGTGGTCCTAAATGTACCAACCCCAGGGCAGGAAGGGTCACCCTCTGGACTTTTTTTTTTTTTTTTTTTTTTTTTTAGTTGGTGATTTGTATTTATTAGGTTGTTTGGTACTTTTCTAAATGTAAAATATTGATGAAACTCAAAATAGTCTCAGGCAATGTTAAGACCTTCTGCTTTTGAGAAATGAAGAGAGGACCTTGCAAGTAAAGCATGGATGGTTTTTTTGTTGGGCTCATGCTAAAGGCTGCGGAGCCGTTTGTGTGGGCAGACACAAGTGAGATCTTTTAGCTGTTGTGTAGAACTTCAGTGAAATTTGACAGTTTTTTCTTTGAGGAAAGGTATGCTTGGCTTTGGTTCCGTTACGCTTAGCATGCATAGTTGTATGAAGAAGTAATTTTAAAAGATTTTTGTGAGGCCTTTTGGCAGTTCAAAAGGTTATTCCAAAATACATGACAGAGATCTAAAAGTTTGTTCCACAATGTTATGGGGAAATGCACTGCCCTGAGGCTGTGTACCATGTTACAGAGCTCAGGTGAGATGGCTAGTTCTTACCTGGAGCTTGTAGCCTCCTGTAGGAGGTTCATCACAGCTGGCAGCGATGCAAACTTGGCTTAAAGTATTTGCTTTCATGTAGATAGAAGGCGGGCGCAGGACTGAGCGCTGTTGCCCGCTGAAGGACTGGAGAAGCAGATTGGTGGAGCAGTGCCCTCCAGCAGCACTGGAGAGGAGAGGCTCGATCTTTCCTCGTATTTCAGAGACAACAAACCACCGGAGAGTGAAACTTTCCATGCCATCTTTAATACATCAGGAAGAAATTTAGAAGCTGATACGGATAAGCAGGAACCATATGTCTTTTTATGTATTTTCCCTTGCTGGGAGAGAACTTTTACAGTGGCAACAGTAGTTTTAAATCTTTGTTTTCTGGGTGGTGGGGGGGAAGCATTACTTCCTTTATTTTTCGGCTGGAGCGTGGACAATCACAGCTGGGCATGTTGGTCTACACCAGTAGACCATGCACTCCATTTTCTTTAACTCTGAGTCACTCCTTGCTGGCTTTACATATATTTTTCTTTTTTTTTTTTTTTTTTTCAACCTGATCAGGTATTTTGAATCCATGAATCATTTATCTCGGTGGTTCTCTTTAGAATGGGAAGCGGGTGGAAATTCATCAAGGGGTGTGGGAAAGCCCGCGTCTTGGCTGCCATGGCAGGGAGTGCTTGCGCTTGTAGACATTGCCGGTGGCCTGAGATCAAACGGCAGAGAAACAGCTTCACAGTAAGAGCCCAGGAAATTCTAACTAGGTAATGAGTAGTGGCTTTCTTTTGATTTACAGCAAGGCTTTACAATCAATCTGTAAATCTTTGAAGAGAAAAAAATAAACGTCTAAGGGAAAGGGAAGGGCCATACAATTAGTTGTTAGTGTCTGCTGACTTGTCTCCTCTAATTCCAAGAGCGTGCTGAAAATGGATGATAGTGTGCAAAAATCTCAACTCTTGGCCAATTCCTTTGTAGATTCAAGCTGAGATACGGTTCACATCACGCTGGCTCTGGGAGAATATTCAGTTTCATCTTAGCTATAGATTACGTGTAGACGGGTGTAGTTGGAGGAGTTTGACAAGGGTTGCGTGTGTGATGTAACTTTCAGCTCTTGTACATCCAATTCCTGCTCTGATCTCCTTTTCTTTCATCTCCAGTGTGTGTCTTTCATTAAAGAATCGGATGGTGAAGTGAATGTGATAGCTTGCAGAATATTTCAGAACCACATGCGGCAGTATTTTTGTACTCAAGTAAATCACTAGAGTTCAGAAAACTTACTTGGGAATATTGCGCTGGAATTTGGATTTGGAAATGCAGTTTGTAATTGTCAAGACACCATTAGGTTGAGACTGCTCGGTCGTTAATTTGTTTGAAGTTGACACTTGAGTTGAAAGACTAATAGCTGCCTTGGTGCATTGCTCAATTTCAAATCTAATCTCTTGCAGAGTTTGGGTGTACTGCAACTGTGGGTGCAGTTTGTCATTTTTATAGCCGGGGGGCAATACCGTTGTCTGGGGACCCGGGGGTTTGCTGCGCACGTGCACAGGCTTGTTTTGTGCATCGGTAAAACTTAGACATAATGAAGAGCAGATCTTTCTGATCTTAAAGTTTTCAGATGTGTATTATAGCAGTTGTGTCCACTATGCAGAACAATTTATTTACTATTAAATTCCAGAAAACTTGTATTTTCATCATGTGAAAAATGGAAAGAATCGTTCAAAAGTACAAGTTTAATTCTTGTCGCATGTGCAGAGTTCTGTCAATGTCGTTGTTCCTGCATTAACGTGCAAATAATGCCGGGGGTCTTAGTGCATGTGACAGACTTCTGATGGGACTTCTAACACAGATTTGTGGGGGATTTTTTTGAGAAGTGGCTACTAACTTGCATATATGAGTTTCATTTACCAAATTATTAATTTGTGAACTTGAGGTGAGGTTTTAATTCAGAGTAGCAATCTAGCTAGCATTACTTCCTCTTCATATTTCAAATTAATCAATTATTTTTACGCATAATAAAGTAATTTTTCTCAGTCCACATAGGAATATTAATTTCAATGTAAAGTATGGTATAGGCATGAATGGAAATGTTTCCCCTGCATTAGGAAGCTTAATTGTTTTTTGGTCTCTCAGCTTTTAACATTTCCCCAGCCTGGCTCCCGCTTTCCTCTGCAATGCTGTAGGCTGGCAACAGGCAGCAGACAACTCTCTTTTGTTGTCGGGTTTTGGTTTTTTCCCCCCAATGCTTTCTTGCCTGCACCCATTCATTAGTTCAGTATCAGGGATATTTGCAACTCGGAGCGTAAACTGTGAAATATTTGGTGCGCTGCCTTTTACATAGTTAATAGATGCGCCGCATCCCCAAAGTATAAATCAAATTATGTAGCCTATTACGCTTTACATAGGAGAAACAAAATATGAAATATTTTACAATGCAGAAAGTGCATGTGAATCAAACTTTTGTTGTTCCTAAGGGATACAATTTTGACAATTTTATGAGGCTGCAATTTATTTGTAGGGTGAGTTGGCACATGTTTTTGATAAAAGTAAGGTTCACACAGCGTACTGCTAACAAGAATACTTTCTTAAAGCCACTAGTCTTGCTGATGTGTATTGTTATAACAAAGTACCTGTTAAACTCCCTAGAAGTGTGCCTCTCTGAGATGCAAACCCTGCCTGGCGATGCTGGTCTGAGCACGAACAACATAAGCTTTCAATCTGTGCTGAGGAACATTTTTAAGGAGCAATAAAAAAAAAATAAAATGAAAGAATTTTAAGAATTAAGAATTGGGAGGGGAAAAAAAAATAAAGCTGTATTTTTCCCAATACAGACTTGATCTTATGCAAAAGACTTGGCAAAAAATGTTGGCCGTGAAATTCTCATGCGCCCTCTTGCTGGGAAAGAGTGGCCTAATGTGAGTGGCCTAATGTGACAAGGAATAGGATGGTTGGTAGGAATGACGTTTCCTGGAATTTCAAGGAAATTTTCTTGTTTTGCAAGATATTCTTCTAAAAATGCACGTTAAATCATATTGCACACTGGTCTGAATAGATGTTGCTCAAAATTCAAAATAACAGATTTTAACATGCCTGTTACTTGCTGCTTTTTTTCCGAAGGGGATGTCTAGGAAAGGTAACACGGCAATTCCGTGCCGCCCGCGGTTGTGCTCCCGGCTGCCTGCCCGGAGTTGGCAGCAGGGAGCGGGCTCTGGGAGGCTCCGGGACACAGGTACCAGCGACCAGCCGTGGCTGGAACTGCGGCTTCTCTCGCTTTCCAGACATACCATGGCGTGAGGCGGCACCTCACATTTCCGCCTTCATTTTAACATTTCTGTTTTCATATCTTGTTTCTCTGAAATTGCTTAAAAATACTTGGCTGGCAGCCATTTTAGAAATGTCTGTGGAGACATGCTATTTCAGAAGAACCAGCCTAATAACTGGTATTTGTTCTTTTTAATTTTATTTTTCACTCTTCTTTCCCTTTTTGCTATTTAAATTGCGCCAGAGAGCAAGTCTGTAAGCATCCATATTTCCTCCTCCTTCCCTCCCTTTCTTCATTTGTATCTTTTTAGTCTTTTTTAGTCTCTCTCCAGCCACATGCAGAGTACTAAACCAAGGAAAGGTCTCTCGCAGGATCTGTCCTGCTCTTTGGGACATATGGGATATATGCTCCAAAGAAATGTTGTGGACAGATTATAATAGGCAGTAAGGAACCTGAGAGAGGACAGTTCAGAAAATGGTGAAAGGAGTTTGGTAAAAAAAATGATTTATGAAGTAGAGAAGCTGAAAAAAATTGAGATTAGCACAGAAATCAAAAATACCTGAGCTCAGAATTTTGTATGTTTGGAGCCTGATCTTTTGTTTGTTCCCATTCAACTTTTTGTCTTTCTAAAAGTGTAAAGTAATGACTATCTGTTATTGCAGGGGGGATTTAAGACCCTTTAAGAGCAGTGATTTTTGTATGGTTAAATTCTGCAAGAAATGAAGTTATCAGGAGTGTTCTCAAGATCTGGGTACTTGGCGTGGAGCTTGCTCGGTTCAATAGTGCAAAGCGCAGACAGATTCAGGAGGGCTTTCCGCAGGTACGGGGGCTGTCAGAACCCTCGTTAATGAGGGCTGGGTGGAAAGAGACCCAAAGGAATACTGCTATTTTTTAAATAGCACTAGTTAGCCTCCAAAACGCGTTTTCGTTGCTGGTGAAGTTATTAGAAAGTCTGAAAGGTGTGATATAATGAAGCAGGCTGAAAGAAGAATGATCCAGCCAGGTTCTATGTATGTTTACAATATTTGTATGTATTTCAGTTAATAGGGGGTGTACACTTGCACACACACACCACAGACCCCCTGCAAACCCCCTGCAATTTAAATAATTCCTTATGGAGCACAGTGTCTTAGAGGCTGTAGCAGCTTCAGGAGCTGTGGTTCCAGGTAGGAAACATGTCTCTCATCGGGCCGTTGGAGCGGCGGTGCCTGGGGGTTATTAGCAGCCTCTGAGGAGTCTTGCAGTCCCAAGCCTACAGTCACAGTTTCCGGGAGAGAAGACACATAACTCCACCAAATTTTTCTTGGCATGACCCGTTATCCCCCATTTCTCCCTCCTGGGCAGGCAGAGGACTGTTAAACACGTACTTAAACACAAGTATCCGCAGAGGTGAGAAGGAAAATGCGTGAGTCTGGCCTTCGCCATGACACTTCACTCCTACCCGAGGGTTCAGTACGCGCGTCCGTAGTCTGCAAAACACCTTTGTGTGCCACGTACAGCCTGTCAGCTCGGGGGCGTTTCTTGCAGCACTGGCATGAGAAGAAGCAAGCAGCCCCCCCAGGTTTCAGTGTCAGTAAATACAAGGGGGAAGGGAACGTTGCAGCAAAGTGCCTCAGCAGCACACAAAGATTTAGTGGGGATTTGGTGTGGGGTTCTGCTCTCTTGTTGTAGAAGTCTGGGCAATATAAAAACCAGTGTCTGTAATCGCATTCAAAGGTCTTGATTTTCAGAGCAATTAGAGAAAGCAAATGCTGCTCTCAGGCGGAGTGCAGGGTTGCAAAGAGACTTCGCTGAGAGATACCCAAGTCAAAGGGCTTAGGGAAGAGAAATGCTTACGGGGCTACTGAACCTAATGGCAAGTACAAGAAAATATAAATGTTATCTTTAGCCCCCAAAGAATCAAATTTTACAATTTTATATGAACTTGCTGTTATTGGAAAAGTTCAACGTAGAGTAATTCAAGAAGTTGTAAAAACAAAACCAGATTCCTCACGTTAACAGGGTTTTTAGGAAAGGAGAGTGGGAAACGGGAAGCAAAAGGAGAGCGTTTTAATTTTGAGAGTGGGAGAAGCCACTAGGATTTCACCAGGTTGGTAAGATGTTACTTGTTTACCTTTTTGTTTCTTTATTCCTCCTTTTTATTCAAAGAGGATTCAAAGAGGGGAAATCGTTTGGTAGTTGTAGATAGCAAACTCAAAAGCTGTATATGGCTTATATAATTACCTTTATTCTGAATAAAAACAGGTAGTTCGTAGAATATGGTAGGCTTTATCTTTTTCCAACTAGAAAAATATCAGATTAATTTTCTGTGAAGTCTAATGATATTCCCTATTTATTGCACTTGAGAATCCTTAGGAAATGAATTACATATTGGCCTAAATTTGTGATTTTCTCTGAGGCTGAAGATTGCTGTTGTCTGGGTTCGAGTGCCTCAAAGCATCACTAAGAGCCAGTGTGACGATGCCTTATGAAGGCTTTGCCCCTTATACATCCTGAGGTATGCAAATATTTGGGGTTTTAATGCTATTAATACTGGTAATTCATTAATGGTGGTCGCACCATTACTAATAAATTAATAAATTAAGTGCTATTAATACAGGTAATTCATTAATGGTTGCCCCGCACAACACCTGTGCTGTGAGAAGAGCAGACTAGGGTGACAATAAATGCCCACCCGGTGTCAGAAGTGCGGAGGCTGCCAGCTGTGGCACCGCCGGCTCCACCGGCTCGACCAGGAGCCGTGTGGCCAGGGGCTGAGGCTTGGACCAGGAGTTCAAAATCTGGACTGAGCTCTGCCAGCAGATGCTAAACAAGACTCTTTGACCACCTTAGGTTTTTCCTTTCAGTATTTCTCTTCTCTGTGGAGACGGAGCAGAAGCTCCAGTTGTCGGTAGGGTGCCTGTACCAGCAAACGGCCGCCCTCGGCTGGATCTCTTGCTCCTCTGCCGTAATACTCAGATGTGCTCCAAAAGCCACCCATAGGGCCCGCTTCCCGTCCACATGCAACATGCAGCTTCTGCAGGTGTGCTCCTTGGGTATATTAAGGTCGAATTTTAGTTTTGTGTTAAGCTCATCGGATTTGCTTTTATTACAAGGTTTTGTTGTTGTTGTTAGTCATTAAGAGGTGAAATAAAAGCAGAATACAACTCAGGAAATCACTAATTAAAGGAGCTGTGGACTTGTTTTTAAAGATTCTTAACACGCTTAGTGAATGTAAGGAGAACAAAATTGAACTGCTGGTAAATGATGAAGTAGGACCGTGAATCTGGGTAGTCTCTAAATTGCAGTTCACCCTGGTGTGGTAATTGCTGCAAGTACTGAAAGCAGCTGGAATAAATAGGCGAAACTTTTTGTTCTTGGAGTATTTGTAAAGGAGTTTTGCAAAAAACTATGTAGAAAACTCACTCAAGAGAAACCTCATAAAATACCACCTTTTTTTTTTTTTTTTTTTTATCTGCGGGTGAGCTTTGTACAATCTTGGTCTTGTTTTGAATAGCTGTGATCAAGAAGATGAAAATCTGAATGATTGTACACTTGGAAAAGATGACTTGTAGCAATTTAAAGAGCTTTTATTGCATTGATTATTTTGTAGGAAAGGAAACAAAATAGTTTGGAGAACTGCAGTTCATTTCCATATTGTGTGCGTTTCAGTTGCAATTACCAGAAATTCAAAAAGAGTCACCGCAATTGGTACATGTTACCCTTCAGCCTCTCTTTCCCCATTTGCTCTAGCGAAGGCTGGTAGGAATACGTGATTCCCTGCCTGGAGGAGCTGTGCCTCCCCAGAGGCAGGCTGGGCTGCGCTGGGGGCTGCGAGCTCAGCTGGGGCACCAGAAGCTGCCAGTGAAATGCATTTGTCTGTTTTCGTTGTCTGAGCTAACAGGGAATTAAAAGTAAGGCTAGAGAGCGAAAAATATATTGGATTCCTTTCAGCTTCAATTATCAAAGGAGCAGCTGCTAATTTAAGGAGGGACATTGGTTTCCATTTTCAAAAGTGCCGTACTCCCACTTCCATATAGTGCCTTTTCGGTAGAATTTAAGCTTTTAAAGGCTGGATTTTTAAAGGCAACTATATCTCTTCGGATAGAGTGTGAATCAGTGCTTTAGTATTTTGGGGATGTGGGCTTCCTCCAAGATATTTAGATGCTTTCTGAAATGACCTTTTGTCTTCTCAGCTAGTCTTGATTTAAAAGCCATACTAATAACCCAGGAGGGGCATAAAGAGATGCTCCTGTGGAAAAGGAATGGCAGAAGCTTGCGACTCTGCCTGCTGTCCTCTTCCCTAGTGCCACGCTGAAGAAGGGGGTGAGCAGCGGCGTGGGTCCTCCGCAACGTGGTGGAGAGACCCTGGGGCGGCTCCGAGGCACAGGCAGGTCCCCAGGAGGAACCGCTCCTGCCTCGTGTCCCGGGCACTGGGAGAAAGCTGCAAGAAGTGGTTTCTCTTGACATTCATAGAGGTAATTAGCGTAAAAGCGTGAAATACTTGAGTAAAAGTAATTTTCCTGTTGTTTGTTCTGTTATGAATGCTGCAGGGCTACAGAATACAGACCTGGAGCTTCAGAGAGCAGTAAGGGGAACTTTGAACAGATTAATCATAAAGAAGAAATGGCAGCATTTCTGTCATCCCTTGAGCCCTTCTCAAATAGCTTTTTGGGTTAAGTTCATTTGCTTTTGGTGTCCTTTTCAATTTTATATATTTTATGGGAGTTTGGTTTTGGGTTGGGTTTTTTTTTTGAGACGGATGGTGACTAATATGTCAGAAACAAAATGAAACAGGTATGGAAGGAAAAGGAAAGTTAAATGCTGTCATGATCTCTACGCATTTTGTTAAACAAAATCAGGAACTGCTGTGCAACATCTTTGTTGCAAAGGTTTGCTTTGATTCCCTTCATAATATGAATAATAATGATGTCCCGCCTCTGGCTCATGAAAGCTGGGTATTTACCCATGATGCTTTATCTGTCATGAAACTTGGATATCTGCCCAACTAAAAATAATTTCTATTTGACGAGTCCATTTTAAGTACAGATGGCATAAAACCAAAGCATGATTTGGTAGCACAGGGGAGAAGCAGAAAATGTTATTTAAATTCAAATGTTATATCTCTAGCAAAGCTGCTGTATTTTCTCCTTTCCTATAGCGATTGTGTCAAACTCCTTTACCTCGCTCCTTCCTGTAGACCTTTGCTCAAGTACCTGTATTAAGTAATTTTAATTTATTATGATAAGCCGTATACAGTTTGCCGTTTGGCAAAGTGCTTGTCGCTTTGCTGTAAACCATCTCATGTGATGTGACCTAACCAATTCTGACAGCAGAGAGAGTTCAACCACAATGTGGAGTTTTAAAGTTATTTACAGTGCTTGAAGGTCTGTCTGCACACAGTATCCACTTAATCCGGCCTAAATCTGGGGAGCTGTCTGCTGCTCCTGCCGCTCTGTCTAATGGCTGTTAATAATAGCTCTTCCAGTCGGCCCGTCCTCTGACTGAAAATCTATCCGGAGCTGGTGCATCTCATGAGGCAGATCAAAATTGACATTTCTTATTGATGTAACTGGTTTCTGCTGAATACTTGGGGACAAATAAAAGTAACTGAACTCAAAAATGAAGGGGGGGAAAGTCATTCGTTTGGTGGAATTACCAGCCAACTGACATCTGTAGTTAAATAAGTAGTCCTTTAAAAAATCCAGTTTAAAATGTACTTGAAAGGTGAAAAATTAAAATTAGCTTTTTCACTACCAGTTGCTTTAATATATTACATTTATGTTCTTAAATATAAAAATCATTTCATGATTAACTTTATTAAATGATTCCATGATGTAGACAGACCTCATTTAACGCTTCCACTTCTTCTCCCGCGGATGTAGTATTAAAAGTGAAAAAGACGGCACATTCGTTTCATGACAAAACGAGTGATCTTTGTTTGCTGTTACTGTTTCCTAACCCATTTAATATCGATATACGTGTGCAGTATAGAAGATGTAAAAAGTGGTTGAAATTTTAGCAGCTGGGCTGGTTCTGCTGTGCAGCTGGGGTGGGGGAGAGGGAAGAAGCAGTAGGTGCCACCGGGGTTACGGGAGATGCCAGGTTGAATTCCCGCTGGGGGACGCTTATTTGGCAGCTATGACAGTGCTGATGCGAGGCTCCAGTAACGGAGGACAAGTATTTAATTAATTTGAGTTAATGTACTGTTGTGAAGGACGTCTTATTAAAGAAACCTGGATTTAATTTTTTAAATTAGATTACATTTAGTTGATAAAGTTAACTCCGTGGCTGTAATATGCTTAGCCTTCAGTAAGGCATTTGACTTATAACCACACAACATTCCGATTAGTTGTATACAATATTAATAAGGTACACATAAAATGGATTAAAACCTGGCTAACTGACAGAAGTAGTCATCAGAAACAAGTCATCTTCTAATGCTTGGGGTTATTTCACAGGTGGGGTTACAAAGGAGTTGATATTACGTCTGGTGGTATTTGACTTCTCAGAAGCAATTTCTAGATCCCAATAAATCATATAGATATAGACCTTTGAGAGTTCGTAGGTCATCAAAATGATGGGAAGGTTGAGCAGTAAGATCTGGATCATTTGATCACTGAGCTTATTAATATAAATTTTTTTAATATAGACAAGAAGGAGGTCCTAAGTTTAATAAGAAAGAATTTAGATGAAAGCTACGGAATACTGGACTTGTGATCTGGAAATAATTTAGACATGAGAGTTTGTAAACAACCGAACATGCCCTCTGTGGAGTGAAACTCTCTCAGAAACAGCTAATGGGATTTTTATACATACATCAGAACAAAGGCTTAATTACCTCAGGGGGAATGAATCTAGTCCAAGGTAATGTTTTTTAAATCTCTCTCTCTAATGCTTCTGTGTCTGATGTCTGTGTAGAAAGTCGCAGTTAATGTCTTCTAATGTCAGCTCCATTTTGAAAGTGATGGTAAGGAACACTTCTTCCTTGAGAAATAAGAGTGTCTTGTGTTCAGCTTCACTAAGATTGCAATGGTCTAACCAGTGCCCAGGTGCTGCGGGGGCTACTTGTGTGCTCGGCCACAAAGCCCTCATGCCTTTAGCGGCTGCGTGGTGAAGCCAGACAAACTGGAATAGAAACTGAAGTACATTGGTAAGATATAATCCATAAACAAGGGAAATGGTGAATTCTCCCTGTTTACAAAATCAGCACTTTTTAAATGGATAAACCAGCTTATTTTGGCAAAGACTTTTCTAAGTAAGGATTTAGGCAAGGTAAGTGTAGAAACGTCTGTGTCTGAGCAAACCAGTGGTCAGTGTTTCCTGAGCTTTACCCTGAACTCAGAGAATTAAGCAGCCCTCACAGCTCCCTCATGGGCCATGGTCTTCAACAGCGCGTCCTGGTCTTCTAACACTCCCCTGCTCTTGGTCCTCTGTCTGGCACTAGGGGCATGAGCCGGACCTCTTTGCTTTGTGTTTGTGGGGACCTGTCAAATCTGATGGTGAGAGAAGAGCGGCTGCTCCTCGAGCCTGGGGCTTCAGCACTGAGCTCAGCCCATACTCACTCCAGTGAGGAATGGCAAATAAAGCCCATGTTTCTCTTTATATCTCATCAGTTTACTGAAGCCAGTGAAAGGGGTTTACCTCTTCTGTGCATAGGCACCTCCACAGGGAGATGAAAGGTATAATATACTAGTGAAAAGATAATTGCCAGCTGAATCAAGAAGTATATAAAACACTTTTTATAGTCTGGCAGAACTAGTTGCCTGTGGCTTGTAGGCATCCTGGGCTGTGTGTTGGAGCCGCTTGCATCCCTTCGCAGAGATTTGCAAGGCAAGAGATAAATGTTGAGAATCTCTATAGATGGATCCACTGCTGTTTGGACGTGGCATTAGACTCTGGGAGATGCTTTAAGGCAGTGTGACCGTGTAGATCTTTTTCTGCTGTCTTTGGGGATGTGATCACTTGTTCATCTACATCAGCAGGAAGGGCAGAAGACCTTGTGGGGTTAGTCTGGGAGTGGTTGTCCCGCAAGTATCGCCTCTGCGTGAGCCTTCATTGTCCTGCGGGGAGAGGAGCCGTGGTTGGTGGGTAACACATCTACTGTGAAGAGGGAAGAGATGCTGCCGAATTGGTGCAGGAGCATGGCTGTGCCTCCCGGCAGATAGGCCTTTGCTGTGCAGTCTCATGTCTTGACATGAGCAGTTTCAAGCCCTAAGTGTACGTGCAGCATCAGGACAAAACTATTTCTTTCATGTTTTTGACAGATCTAAAGATTACACTGTTGGCCAACTACTGGAATTCTTGTTTTATTTGCTGCTAGTGGAGGCTCTGCAATGCCAGGAGCAGAGTAACCGAAACATCCTCAGAGTTTTAGGCATGCAGTGAAATGTTTGGTTCATTTATGGTTGGTTGATGTCATCTTTCTAATCCTTACAGTTTTAATTCTTTGTAATAGAAGCGGTAGATCTGCCGAAGCTGATGAGCACTGAGCTGGGCAATTTTCTGTGTGTCGCTTGTGAGCAGGCAAGTGCATTTGTCAAGCCTTGCGTGACAGCTGGAATTGTTGAAGGTTCTGTTGAGAGCATACTTTCCCTTGGCTTTCACCTGAGTGATGATTTGTGCTCTGCAGGGTGGACTAAGGGAACCACAATCAGTGTTATGGATTTCTTCTCAAGACTGCAAGAGCTTGAGAGCTGTTGGAATCATCTCTGCTGAACGCGTTTCACTTTGTTCCCTGTGTCTTGCCATAGTATTTGTCTTGAAAGTTGCATATTGTCTTCTTAGGAGTTGAAATCGGTGAATATGTTTTCGACACTTTATTCTCATGAGTTCAGCTTTGCAAAATTCTCCCTCCATGAGGGAAAGCCACGCATGTTGGGGTTTTCAGGACAGCGTGCAGGGGAGCGTAGCCTCTTCCATCTCTGGCAAACGTTTCCTGGTTCTGTTGTATTGGACTGACTGGAATTGAGCTTGCTGGTCTCTTGGGACAGAAGATGGTTGGAGTCTCAACAGATTCATCTGGACACTTTTAGCCATATAACGTTATAGTGTTGATACATGTTTTCTTTACTCAGAGTCTTTTTCAAAGACTTATAAGTCCTCTCTAGATTTTTATAACAGATAGTTCATAGCCCCAAGAGTGGATCCTTGGAGTCATCTATCTCAGGCGTGGCTCTCAAAAGAGTAATTCCACTGGATTGAAGAGGCAAGTGTTTGAAATTCAGGAGACTATAAAATTGATTCTTCCATAAAGAAGTAATTTGTGGTAAATGGTGTAGTCCTCTGGGCAGCTATTCACTCATTTTATATGATCAGGACCCTTGAAACATGGTCAGAAAGATTAGAGAAGGACATCTCTCCTCTGGCATTTATCTGCACAAGCCAGGAAAACTTTTCTTTTGACAATGCAGTATCTGGGAGCAGACCCAGCCAAACACACCATCTTACTCTAGGCTTCTGGGGGTAGGGAAAATGCAGTTTTAAGAAAAGTTTGGATAGTGTTCTGGAGTTAACTAGATGATTCGAAAATACTTAACCAGGTTTTTCCTATATAGTTGCATATTCTCTGGTAGGGCAGCAGCGATGCGCTGCGTTACTCCAGAAAGCATGTGGGAGATCCAGGCAGGGTTGCAGAGTTCTGCATTCTGGGAATGAAAATTCTGTGGCATGAGCTCCTCCAAAACCATATCCCCCTCGAGAAAACGGTAGTCGCCTCTGCCTTCCTGCACCCCTCCGGTGGAGCAGACTGGCTCAGCGTGAAAGCAAGGGGCAGCCGGCGTTTGCCTGTGATAGAAGATCTCTGGACAGAGAAGGAAATCATAGCACTGGCCAAAGTGCCATCTTAAAACAAAAGCAGTTGCTATAGTTAGCATTTAAAAGAGATTAAATTGAAAGTCAGACAAGCTGTTGCTTTCATCCGTGTATATCTGATTATCTTCTATCATAATGTTATTTCTGGTATTGGCCATATTATTGTCCTTCCCCAGCACTTCTAACAGCTAAAATATTTCTTCTTATTTAATATTGCTGTATATGCAGTCCTTACAAGATATTTGTCCTGGGGCTCGTACTGGGGGGCACCGTAAGAGAGAGTAAGGCCAGTGCCCTGGGTGGGAGGGCAGGGGGTGTGCGGAGGCGCAGCCTCATTTGCCTGCTCGTCGCTTGTGTCGGCATGGCAAGACTCCTCACATGGCGGAAGAGCAATCGGATGCCATACATCATAAATTTAGGAGGTTGTTGGGTTTTTTTCCCCAAGATAGATCTACTGTAATATTTTAAAAAGTAAGGTGTGTTCTCACTAAACCGTGATAAAGCATGTTGCCACATCAGCATTTATTCTTGACGTCTGTTAAGTATGAATACTTAAATATTGAAAATGACCTTTCCAGATATGCTCTCTCTCAAGGAGATACAGTTCATATACTCTTCATAATACACTGTTGTTCTTATTATTTAATCAGAATATAAATGGGCAGTGCACTTTAGAAGGTAGTAAAATATATTCCTTGCCCCCAAGAGTTTGCTCTATAAGCAGGAATAGACAAAGAGGGAAATGAGGAGAGGATTTATATAAGTCAAACTATGCAGCAGCTTAAGTCTTGTTGTGCAGATATTTCAATATCCATATCTTCAGTGACTTCATCACGGGCGTCTCTGATGTGAAAGCATCTTACTATCAGAGTTCGTTAAATGCTATTTTTTAGTAAAAACTTGAAATAAACTGAAATATCAGCAATTTCATTAATCTATTCAAACAGTAGAAATCAGCTTATGAAAATTAAATTTAACATATCTGAGGCAGTAGAAATAATACACCTTTTTGAATATTTGTGAAGTACAGTTTAATGGATAAATCAAGCGGGCTTCTGCTATAAGCTTATTAGTTTCCTCATGCCAGATTCAGATCACTGAAAACAGCGAAACCCTAAGAACTGAATTTTCTGTGTTATACAACTACTCGGAATGTGCAGAGTTTAATAACTGTAATTTATTGAATTTTTGGTTGTCTCGGCAAAAAATACCTATTGTAATAACATGCAATTTTAAAGGTTGGATTGCTACAGGATACTGAGTGTTCCTGACCAGCTATCTGTACTCTCTGTGATTCAGAAATAAATAATTTGTTCCATAATTGCATTAAAATCTGATTTAGCCATAGTAAAGAACAGTTAAACTTCCATCACGTTCCTATTTATAAGTCTCAGCCTGCCATTAATGCAGATAGTGGGGAGTTGGCTGCATTACGTTCATCTACCAGCCTCCCCTCCCAGACAGAGGCAGAAATACCCTAAATCGATGAAAATTGGTGGCTCCTGCAATAACTAAAGCATCTCTTGGCTCATGTTATTTCCTAGAGTTGTAAAGGTCAGAAGCAGGAAAGTCAGTACGGATGTCACCTCCTATTTTTTCCTTAACTAGCAGGTTTTTTAGTAGCCGTCTGTTTTGAGTTAAGAAACTCGAAGACTTGCAAGGGTAATAATAAGGATAAAGCATTTCTCTTTGTTATGGTCAGTTACCGCTAATCTCCTTTTGGGATTTTAACAGGGATTTATAGGGTTTCATTTGTGTTTTAGGTTTGGAGATAATTAAGTACCTTTCTGCTGCAAAGAAGAAATGGAGAGAGAATTGGCTCAAAGCTAAAACAAGATTCCTGTACTAGCGCATATATTAAACTTCCTTTTATTTGGTTGTCACCCCAATAGGAATGATTAGTGGGTTGTAGAGAAAGAAAATGTATTGCATTACATCTATTAAAGCATGTTTTATATGTAACAGTAATTAAAATATAATTGAAATCATGAGTTCTTCTAATTATTGGCTTTACATAATGCATAGTTAAAGAGTGAGCATCTATAAATGTGTCCTTTTTACACATCCAGAAATGGTTTGCTGGCAGCATTTTAATTAAAGATGGATTAGTTAAAACGCAGTTTAATCATTCTGTCATCAAAGGATTTAGACCTCATTAATTAGCTGTTGATAAATAGGTTTAAACTACAAAAAATTTAATTTAAAATGTGCCAGTTGAGATCTAGAATTATTAGAGCTGGAAATGGAGCAAGGAGCTTAAGAAAAATTCATGCCATCTCTTCCCGTAATATTAGATTAAATATGAAATTTAGACCAGTGCAGAACTTAGTTCTGCCTTTTTACTGCTGGACGTGACTCCACGTGGGCTTTAGAATTGGTGAAGAAAGAAAACGGAGACCCCTCTTCATTATCATTGCTTCGCAGTGCGGTGGCCGGATCTGGTTTCCATGTATGTATTTGGTGAGGATTGAAAACTCGTTTTAAAATCCTTCTGCTGTGGAAAATGGATGAAAATAAATCCTAGATTCAAGGTTTTATAGCTTCCACGTTGCTGTAGGGAGCAGTGCAGGAGGAGGTCCCGCTGCTGTGTTGGCTGCCTAAATGCAATAGTTGGGGAGGTGGGAGCACGGAGCAGCACATGGAGGTGATGTTGCCGCGGTGCAGGAGGAGGACAGGTTCTCCCCCACCTCCAGGCTGTGTCCCCCCCGCTGGCCGTACCCACCACCCGCTGGAGGGCAGCTGAGGATGGGCTGTGGTCCTCACTGTTGTGATGGGCTGGGAACTGTATGCGGGGTCCGTTCCCCTCGCGGCTGCGGGGGGACACTCCCAGCAGCGCAGTTCCATCCCTTGCAGTGCTCCTGCCGAGCTGGAGTCCCCGCGATGGCACTCCCGTGGACTATGGGTGCTGCTTCTGTCAGGTACTCACTGGTGGCTCTGACTCGCTGGAGCCCTGGTGCAACCCTTTGGGTAAACACTTTTGGACTTTTTACAAGACAATAGGATGAGTGGGATGGCTTCAAACTGGACGAGGGGAGATTTAGATGAGATATTAGGAGGAAATTTCTCACTCTGAGGGTGGTGAGCCCCTGG
Organism: Chroicocephalus ridibundus; assembly: GCF_963924245.1. NCBI lineage: Eukaryota > Metazoa > Chordata > Aves > Charadriiformes > Laridae > Chroicocephalus > Chroicocephalus ridibundus. The sequence continues at coordinate 84,234,228 of NC_086287.1, read as the reverse complement.
CCCAGGTTGCCCAGAGAAGCTGTGGCTGCCCCATCCCTGGAGGTGCTCAAGGCCAGGTTGGACGGGGCTTGGAGCAACCTGGTCTGGTGGGAGGTGTCCCTGCCCAGGGCAGGGGGTGGCACTGGATGGGCTTTAAGGTCCCTTCCAACCCAAACTGTTCTGTGATTCTGTGATTCCCTGTCCCAGCCCCTTGGCAGACGGAGCAGCTCTGGGAGAGGCATGGTCCTCTGCCAATGGAGCACCCGCGTGCTGCGGCTGAGCTGCTGCATACGGAAAGACCCGGAAGTGAGGCAGACCTTGACTTTCAACTTTGTCAGAATTAACATGAAAATCTTCGCAGGTTTGTACTATGAGTATCTTAATCAGCGTAATTGCCATGAAGCAGTGGCTGTAAGGATTTCAGTAGTTCAATAGTCATAATACTTGAATCCACAAGTCAGCCGGTTTTCTGCAGGTGAATCAAACAATTCTGACAAATGATAGGTGCATCTTCCGAGTAGAGTTAAAAGACTTTCAGGAAAATAATAATTTGACAACCATACTTGATGACTTTCTTTAAAGGTGTCTTGAGTGTTAATTTAAAGATTGACTTACTGAAAAGGTATATTTACAGAGCACTCTGGCAATGGTGCTGTCTCCAGGGCCCTTGTTCTGTCGTCTCACCCAGCTTCTGGAAAAGCGGCAGCCCAGGATGAGGTTATGGGCTTACGTGGGCGTTGTTTGCATTTGGACGTGGGTAATGAAGTGGGTTAAGCTGAACTGCTGTGAAAATGCATAATTTGATGAATTTTCAGAGTGAGGTAGAGAAATGTCACAGCAGCGTAGAATTAGATGAAAGACAAATCAAGAGAGAGTGGGTATATGCGCTTCTTAAAACTGCATCTGTTAAAACACTTGCCTTTTCCTCATACTGGAAAAAAAAATGGATTTAAACTCAAATAGAGCTGTTAGAAGAGGGAGAAGGGGAAGTGATTCCACAGGCATTCTCAAACTGCTGCGATATCATAGGGTCGTGTTGTTTCTTTGCTCTCTGTCCCAAAAATGATTCAAAAATTTCAGGTGTGCAAAATGATGGGGAAGAACTTGCTTCATGTGGCATAGTTAACTGTAGTAATAAAAGGGCAGCCATGAAATCAAACCACAAAAAGAAAATGTGTGCGTGTGTGTAAAATGCATTCCAGATTGCCTAAATTCAGCAACCCGTGAAGTTTAGCCAAAAAGATGAAATATCAGCTAATGTTGTATAATCTCCTCAGTTATTTTTTACATAAGACAGGTAATTTATAATTCCCAATTACACAATTAAAATGCTAATTACCCCTCACCTAAACTCTCTGTTCTTGAGCTGAGATGATCAATTACCTTCAATCATTGCAAATCATAGATGACATATGTGACAGTGCCGAGTTTCCTATTATTTATGGACTTTCTGTTCAGTGTGTCTCCGCTTTCCAGGTAGCGTGAGCGGCTGGTGAAACAGCTTTGCCTTGGTGGGCTTTGCTCTGAAGGAATGCCATTCCTTCTCTTATCTGGTGTTTGTATTCTTAAAATGGATCTGCCTTTTGGGGCAATCTTACCCCCAGTTCCTGCCCCGAGCTCTGGCTTGTTGTCTGTTTTAGGAAAGGGGAGTAGCACGTTTAGAAACACCAACATGAATTTTTTATTCCAAAGGTGAGACCGCTCACTTCTACACTGCTTCTACACAGCTTTTCCTTATTTTGTAATAAATGTCCTGTGCTGTAGCTACATTAATACGCTGCCAGTTTCATCTGTCATTCCTCCTTGCTAAAGTTACAGTTCTTTTATCCCTGCTGAACTCAAATAACATTTTTCTCTTCTAAGGGCCTATTATTATCTAGAATTTGATGCATATAAGTAAAAATAATTTAGTTAAAGAAAACACACAAAAAAAGAGAACAGAATCTAGATGTTGGATTTCAGAAGGATCAACATTTTTTAAAAATACCACATTATTTCTGCTTCTGCATAATACAAATCAGGACATTTTTGAATAGAGATGCTTCAAAGTATAGCTGCTTTCAGTATTGCTGGTTGACATCTGCAGCTCTGCTCCACGAGCATGCAAAAGGACCCAGCCAGTGTTTGGATCTCTAAGGTTTTCGTTAGAAGTAGCGTAAGCAGTTAGGTTTAAGAATCATAGTCATAGAAGAAGTCCATAGAGAGAAGTGGTTTTGTTTTCTGTTGTCTGGAGCAGTAAATTCTGTTCTAAAGAACTTCCAGTCATGTAGAACCCTTAAATAATAACATTGCTTTAGTAAATCTTAAATGATATTGTCTCCAAGATACAGAAGAAACCTTTGCTCATCTGCTCATACTGGTAATATTTTTGTTGTGGTGCAAGTTTGTAATTCATCATTTGTTCATTGGATTATTTCTGGATTATTTCTCCTGCTCTTCTTCACTCCCCTCCTTTACTCTTTCACAATGACATACTGACTTTTTTTGCATTAAAACAACCTCAGACGCGTTTTGCAATAGTGCAATGTTGTAGTGTGAACTACATGAAAATCGGATTAGATAAATTAAGCCTTGAAGCATCTAGTTGCCCATGGGAAAATAAATGCCATTATCGAAGTAAGTGGGTTACCAAAGACAAATGCCGAGTATTGAAGACCCTGAGAGTGTCTAGCGTGGGGCTGAAGGAAGCGCTCTCGCCTGCTCCCATGCCCACCGCTGGGTTGGAACTGACGCCGCCTCTTCTCTCCGGTGTGTGCCGGCCTTCCAGCCCCCTTCAATGCTCGGTATGAATACTCTAGATATCATGGACAAATTATATTTACTGTGGCTTAACAATTTTGTGTGATTGCGGCTTTATGGCTTTCTCTTGTTAAGGGACTTTTGTGTCTAAATGATCAAAACAGTGGCTTTCGGTCCTGGTGTAAATAGAGACATCAGCTTTGGAAAATTTGGCCTTTTGTGAATTCTTTAAAAAAGCTTTGGTTTTTTGCCTGTCTCATGGCTACACTTGATATTTACACCGTACAAAAGCATAAGGGCATGTTCTAGTTGTAATTCAAAAGTAATCTGGTGCAGAGATAACTAATAGATATTCACCTACATCTTCCAAGTGTACTCATGAAAAACAAAAAAGGAACTACAGAAAATCCTCCAAGTTCTGTACAGAACTCCCTTAAGCTGCGGTGCTTTCCAATTTATAGTTCAAAACCACCTGCTTGCATTTCAAGGCAAGTCTCAAGGGCTGTGTTCAAAGAATACTATTTCTGAAGTGTGTAAAGGTTTCTTTTTATTAGGAGGCAACTTTCTCAAAGGTGCGCTGAGGACGTTATTGTGGATCTGAAACATCTTCAAACCAGTGAGTGATCCAGTGTGAAAATTTTTTGATATAAATACATTTTCAATATAAACACCTTAATGAGGTATTGGCCCATGAGTGTCCTTGACACTTCTGGACATCGTATGCTTCACAAGGCAAGTTGCATTTCTGACAGGAGATCTCTGATACAGAATCTAAAAGTCTAGTTCCTGAACGACCAGTGTCCAGCAGGTGTTCTTGACGTGGTTCTGGTATCTGGGAACAATGGACAGGGTTATTGAGTGGTTTGGTGCTCCTTCATCGGAAGCCTTGGAAGGAGCAGTTCCTCCATCCCAAAGCAATGCGCACGCCTGGCTCTGCAGCGCTTCCCTGGAGTGGGGGACTGGGGCCGGGGGACCCTCCGAAGAGGCCACTGAGGAACGTTCTGAGCACTCTTAGAGAAACTTGGCTTAAGTTTTTAAAAGGGTTTTTGCCAGATATTGTTGCCGCTTTTTGTTCCCTCTCTTTCTTTTCTCTGTACTTACTGCGTTTTCTGCAATTACAGTTTTTACCTTTTTTGTAAGATATAGGCCAAAATACTCTGTTGGATTTTTACTTAGATATTGAACCTTTTTGATCTAGAAGTGTCTTGGTTTTGGGAGTGAATATCTGAGAAATATAAAATGTGGTTTTCTTACAAATATTTATTGTAACCCAAGAAGAGCTGATGATAAGAATTCAAATTAGAGATTACTTGTTTACTTCTTTTGGGAAATAAAAATCCCACTGTGCTGAGTGTGTATGGATAATGTTGCATTCTAGTCGTGAGGAAGATCTGGAAATAAGCAAAAAGTCTGAGGGCAGTTATTACCGATAGTTTCTATCTCTCCTGCTTTAAGTGCCTTTATTCCATAAATCCACTTAAGATAGGAAAACTGTTCTTTATTTGATTCAGTTTATATTGGTAGCAGAGATCTGGTTGTAATTGTCCGTGTGCGCTGGACAGCAGTAGACACTGGACCGAAGATGATCATTAGACACAAGCATCATTGCCAGAGCGGTTCGCGTCATTTGACAGAAAGACTATCCTTGGCAGGTTTCGCATCAGTGGCTTTTTTGGCTGTGTTGAAGTTGAGGCTTTTTAAGCGTTCTGGAGTTTTGTTTGGATGTATGCAATACTCCATAAGATCTCAAAAATCACAAGTGTATACTTTTTCTGTTAGTTCTAGTGATGAAGAACCCATTATTTCTGAAAGCGGTGTTTTCTTCTCTCTCAAAGCAGTGCAGTCACTGAGCTAGTGGGGACTCAGTGGAGCAGAGGGGTAACACCATCTTGTGCCTCAGCAAATTTGCAAGGCTGGGGCAAGTGCACTCGGGCCAGATTTACTCGAGATATTGGCGGATAATACTTGCTCTTTTTTAAGTTAATGGAAAAAACAGGTTTTTAAAACTACCTTCAATCTCCTCATATTGTCAATCAGTTAAAGAAGCTGATGTTTTTGGTAAAAAGAAGCATCAAGCCCAAGATGTATCTCTACATTTCCAAAAAAAAAAAAAAAAAAAGTAGTAAGTTGTTTGAAAAGCAATGCGAAAGCCCCGCCAGCTCCAGCAAAGTTGTATGTGTCTGACATGCAAATACACCAGTGGCCAATCCATCTACACCACCGAGGTGGTACGTGCATGATAAGTAATATATACACCCTCCAGGGAAATACTGCATAAAACATGACGGCAGGCTTTGAAACCCATGAAAAGAGAAGAGAAAGAGGGGCTTAACTTTTGTATCTGTCTTGGTTGCGTTTAAAGCTCTCAGCAAAGCATCCAGCACCAACATAAAACTGCCTAAACACACACATCTGCCAAGCAAAAAGACCAGGCAAAGTTCAAGGTGCAATATTTGCAATATATGCGCAGCGCCAGATTAAATGATATTCTATCCCACTGTTTCAGACTTTATACTTTCGTATCGCACTTTCGGATGAAGATTCCTGTGGTGTGCAGACAGTGAAATCCGGGTGTGAAGCAGCCTAGTGGCAGAATCTGCATTAACTTCAGTGGAACCAGGATTTTAACTACAAAGTTCTGGCAGCTTCTCTAATTCTATATATACGTTTTTCAGCTTTGAAAAGCCAGCATTTGCCATTACAGGGATATGCAATCCTGCGCTTACCGGTGCCATGTTATACAAGGATGTTGTCTGTCTCTGATAGAAATGTTTTTTTTCCAACTACATGAACATGTTTCTAGTGAGTCATAGCCCGAAAAAGTAAATTCAAAAAAAGTGATGTGAGTAGTTTTACTAGTGGAAAACTCATTGCTTGGCAAAGTTGTACTATCTTCAACTGAGTCACATAAACAACCACTTTTTACTTACTCTTAAAAGAAGGTCTGTCAAGTTTGATGAAACAACTAGGTTCCTTTTTTAGAAAACAGAAACAAAGTTCAGGCAACAGCTGGATCATACGAAGCATGTCTTAATTTATTTACTGCTTTTTACTGCTAATCGGGGAGTACTGCAAAAGGTGAATACTATTACTCGGCTGCACAGTTTCATATAAATTGCAGCCATGAATATGTGATCAGTTGTCATATGGAAAAAGAAACCCTGCTGTCCCTGCATCACTGCAGATGGAAAGATGTTTACAACCTTCATTATTTCATTTTTAAAGCTCTTTAGAAGGTTACTGGAAGTTGCTGTCTAGAGGAGATAGTTTATTCAATCATTTAAGGTGAAGGGACTATAAAATACACTAAAAGTTGCTTCCTAAAATGTAACTGCACGTATATAACTGTGTAAGATGTGATTGTGCACAATGTTAGTGCACAGTGCGGTGTCTCACGGAGTGAGCGGTGTCTTGCAGCGTGAGCGGTGCCTGCAGGCGCGCTGGGGAAGAGCAGGTCTGGGGCTGCGGTCCCGTGTCACATCACTACTTGGTGAAAAAATGCCTGTCAGAGCGAATAGTTTAGGTGATAAATTTTATTAGCTCATTTTAGTGATATCTCTGCTGTGCTCTCACCTATCAGAATTTCTCCTTAGCTTCTTTGTCATTTCGCCTACTCTTTGCCATTGCTGGTTTCTGGGCAATACAAAATTAGTATTTCTGCCATGTAAAACCACAACATTTTGATCAGAAAAGACATCTTGTAAACTGGGTCTCCCTATTAAGTCTCCGAATGTAGGCTTTTTCCTTACGTGATTAATTTGTATGTTTTGTTTTGTTTCTCTTTTAATACTGTCTTTTTGTGTAATTTTCAAATCTGGTTTGGTTTTACAAGCATGTAATGTCTTTAATATCCTTCAAAGAATTTGAATTGTGTTCTGTGGATTGCTGCTGCAGACGGACAAAATCACAGCATCTCTATTCTTTCAATAGCACCATTATCACTCGGTGTTAATGAAATGATTTCGGTATTACAAGAAAGGAGTTTTTGAAATTCATTCAGTATTAAAGGGAATTGGATTGTAATTAGAGCATATTTCAAAAAGAATAAAAGGATCCATGATATGTGCTTAGCTCTTAAAGCACCTAATCCTATATTAATTGTGCTTTGGGTGCATCTGCCCTCACATGAAGGTGACTTTGGCAGTGAAGATGAAAATGTTTTCAAGCTTTTTAGGCCAGACAGCTCCTCCAGCAGGAGGGCAGCGTGAGAGGAGTCAGCCATGGAGCCGGGGCTGCCCTTGCTCCCCTTCCCTGTCCCTCATACACACAAGCACAAAACGTTGTGTTAGATGTGCTTTATAGGGAGTTGAGGACTCTATCACAGTGGCTTCTTGCTGTCGGGATTGAGTCTGTGTTAATTTTTTTCCCGTGTTTGGGCAGGGGAAGATCAGAGAGGTATTTAGGTACCGCACTCTGAAATCGAATAGTCTTATGTTTTCTCTGCATCCGTTGTGCTACAGAGAAGACGACATGAGAGCATCCATTCCAGCGTGGGCCATGACGCTAGCAGGAGGTGCCTGGCTTGGCAAATGGGGAGCTCTACTGGCTTGTCTGCAGAGGAGGGTGCACAGCACAGGCTGATGCCCGCCAGGCCTCCCCCACGCACAGGGATATCTAGTTCAGCTTTAGCAGAGGATGCTGGGGAGGTGGCAGGGATGAGAGAACTTCTCCTGAAATAATTTTGAAGAAGAGTTTGCCCTGTCTGGCAAGCTCCTTCCCCCGAAGGGTTGGCTGGACTTTACTTTTGCTGAGTGTACATGCCATCAACTGAAGGCGTCAAGGTTGAAAATGGGGATCATGGATGTGATTGTGTACCTGAAATACAGCAAAAAGTGGTTTTCTCAAGTCCACTTCAGAGAGTTTGGCCAGCTTCAGCATTTAACTGCTGCCATCCCGTTCGTTCTACGGTCAGGGGAACTACCTTTTGCCAGCAGTGACTTGCCTTTCTATGTTGAGCTGTTGAGCAATGCGGTTTGCCATTGGAAGTTCTGGAGCTGTGCTCCAGCCCCTCTTCTCTGTGGCAAAGTTGCTTCCTGGGCTGTGTGGGAGCGGCGGGATGCGCGGCGGGATGCTCGGCAGGACCGCTGGGCTGGGCTGTGGGGAACTGGGGGGTTCAGCCGGGCAAAAATGGGCACAGAGCCTTGCTGGGGATTTGCCCCACCACAGCTTTTGTCCCCGTCTCATGGTGGTTTGGAATATATTATTAATTACCACGTCTCTCTCTTTGCAGCCTGTTCCAGCACTACTGCTACACTCGAGGGGGCATGCGCCACACTTCCTACACTTGCATCTGCGGCAGGTAAGCTGGTGGGTCATACCCAACTGTTGCAGCCTTTATGGTCCAGTTTGCCACAGGGTATTTGTAGAATTGTTCCTTTTACGCACATGATGTGTTTGCAAGTGCCACCAGAGTGAGTTTTGAACCGTTTCCTCTGGAAAAGCCAAAGAAAGGTGGCTAGCGCTGTGTCTTAAAGAAATAACTCAGTTACAGCTTCTGCTACACTCAAGAGATTCCCCAATGACTGCTGCTACTGCCAAGATCATGTTTATGCTCACATCTGTGCTGCAATTGGCTTTTTTATTAAATAGCGTTATGGAGAAGGGCTTTAAAGCTATTCTCTGTTGCTCAAAAATACTCTCTTTGAAATACACCTTAAGTATTTCATATCATTCTCAAAATTCTTTGCCTCAGAGGTTAGGATGCGATTAAATTAATCTTTTTGGCATTTGGAATTTTTTTTGCTCTCTCTTTTTCCTGCTGAACAGCTAGCATTGAAGGTACTGTATTTGGGAAAGTACTGTAAAAGTTGTCCCTACAGTTGTAGAAATGCACAGTTTTAATCTGCAGAATTTCAAGAGAATAGTGCAGGGTACATGTTGAAGGACAGATGCGTGCTTTGTGCAGAGATTAATCTTATTTAGTCAGTGCAATGAATCTAATCAGTGATATATGAGGGTTAGATGAGGCATGTATGTTGGCATATATGTTCCACTTCTAGATCACAAACGTTGGCCTACACTGAAGTTACATACACTCATAAAAAATAATTTTTACGTTAATGACAATAATGTTATATTGCTTTGGAGGTAATAAGGACAATTAGTATTTTGCTTCTTTCTGCTGTTTACTCAATTGCTTATTTGTAAATGCTATTTTGCAATTTATATGCAAAATTGCAGTAGGAGCATGAGCAGTTTTATGGCAAATTGTACATCTAAATTGCCTGAAAAAATTCCTGTTTTAAGTACCATCCTATAACTTGAGAATTAGCATCCCATTGAAATGAGGCTCCATCTCTATGGTGTCGTCACAGGCTGCGATGTATTTGTCATGGTTTAATCCCCGCCGGCAAGTTGCCTCTGTGTGTGGTTTTTCCCAGCCGTAGAGACGTCCCGTTCGCTCACAGCACATTGGGGCCCGTGCTGCAGGGTCTGGTGTGGGTGCTAGAGAACACCCGCGGCTTTGCTAAACCTGTAGAAACGTCTGCTGTATGCTCGTGTAGGGGGTCCTTGTGCCCCCGTGGGGACAGGCTAAGGGACTGAGAGACCCAGGGCACGGGTTATGTGACTTGGGGAAGCCGGGAGGAGGAAAGCCCCAGGAGTAGGTCAGAAGTGGGTGGGTGTCCCGTCCCACCACGCTGGAGGGGCTTAGCAGGGCGTGGGGCTGCTGTTTGAGCTGCCGCTGAACTGTTGGGAGGATTTAATACATGGCGAAGGGCAAGATCTTAACAATATCCTGACTCCCTGTTGTAGCTGGGAGCTGGCATTGTATCCTGCAACTACAATTAAAAGTGCAGACGAACGTGATTTAAAAAAAAAAATAAATACATAAGAGAATGCAAGGGCCTTTGTCTGTAAATTGCTATATTCTGACTATGAGTGATGAAGTAAGAATGAATAATACTAAGTTTTAACTAGGTCCTAATGAAATGAATGTAAGTAGATCTATTTGATGAATTCAATTAACATAATAATGGCAAAAATAATAGGAATTTTTTATTACCATGAAAATGTCATGCATTGTAAATATTACACTTAACTACATTATGATTAAAAATAGCTTTTACAATTAGGATTTTTGAATAGTTATGTTTTATTCTATTCATGCTGAGTTTTGTTGTTTTCCCAACAGTTAAAACTGATATTTTGACAGGATTTTTCCTTTTTAGATGACAGGCCTGGTAATTATTTCCATAGAAGAGAATCAGGCTTTTAAATAGAAAATAAGATTGTTATTCAGATTTTAAAAAGATGCTCGCTAAGCTGGAAATCAGGAGTAATCGATGCTGTATATCAGACTAGAAATAAACCTCTCGGTGCACGTTGAGTGCCTGCATTTGTTGCTGTCCTTGTCCAGCGTGACACTCCTCAGGAGAGGAGAAATGAATATTTGGTGTGACCAAATATGCGTTGTGTGTTCACCTGCATGTACTCACTCTCCAGTCAGTTGAGAAGAATAACACACATATAGTAGTATTGGTCGTGGTTTAACCCCCACCGGCAGCTGGGACCATGCAGCCGCTCACTCACTTCTCCTCCCGCAGTGGGATGGGGAGAAGAATTGGAACAAATAAGGAAAACTTGTGGCTTGAGATAGACAGTTTAATAAGCACAGCAAAAGCTGCATGCACAAGCAAAACAACAAGGAATTCATTCCCTTCTCCCCGTGGGCAGGTGGGGCTTCAGCCATCCCCAGGAAAGCCAGGCTCCATCAGCGTAACGCTGACTTGGGACGACAAAATGCCATCACTCTGAGCATCCCCCCTTCCTCCTCCTTCCCCAGCTTTGTGTACTGAGCATGATGTCATACGGTATGGAATATCCCTGTGGTTAGTCGGGGTCAGCTGTCCCGGCCGTGTCCCCTCCCAACTGTTAGTGCAGCCCCAGCCTGCTCACTGGTGGGGTGAGGAGCAGAACAGCCCTGGGTGCTGTGTAAGGGCTGCTCAGCAGTGTCTAAACCAGCCCTGTGTTATCAGCGCTGTTTCCATCAGGAACCCAAAACACAGCCCCACACTAGCTGCTGGGAAGAAAATTAACTTTCCCCCAGCCAAAACCAGCACAGTGTGACAGGTGGTCACATAGCGAGGTTGGTCCCGTAGTTAGCGATACTTTCAAACCCTGTCACCTTGTAAGTGGTTTGAAGCACAAACAGACATCACGTACGTGCAATGAAGTGAGAATGGTAGCATTTGATAAACGTACTTGGATATCTTTAGCACTAATCTACAAAGTGCTGACTTCTGAGTAGCGTTCAAATGCTAATGAATTGTTCGTTGCAGTGTCTTAGTGTACCAAGTGACCATTTGTACAAAGGGGAAAGCAAAGGTTACGTTACATGCCCAGTGCGTGCTGGTGACCCTACGATGGATGGCCTGTGGTGGTGCCAGGCACAGGGTTAGGTGGAGGCACCGGTGTCTCTGCCACTGCCACAGAAGCCATGGTCAGCTCCTACTTGATACTGCGGCATCTTAGACTGAGGTTCGGATCTTCTTGCCAGATGTCTCCAGGCAGATGACAGCTCTCAGCAGATGATACCAGTGATTAAGAATAACTTAGTGCAGTAAAATGCCTTCCTCTGTCTGAGGCTCACCGTAAATAACACTTTTGGGGTAAGATTAGGATACTTGCTGAATCCAGTTTTCTTTCTTTCTTTCTTTTCTTTTTTTCCTTTCCTAGTGGTCTGAATCCCTTCCTACTGTGTGCATTCTCAGTGGTGTTAATTTGCAGTTTTTCTGCCACTTCACGCAATTCTTTCTGTAACAAACACGTCTTTGGCACTAGTTAGGGGCAAACTATTGAAGGAATAAAAATAGATACAGAGAAGTCTCTTGGAGAATGTTTCTGGTTGGCTGCCTGCAAGCAGATGCGGGTGTCCCCAGGCATGGTGGCTTTCAGAGGTCTGACCCCCAGGAAGGCAGCGGAGGTGCCGGTGATCACACCTCCCCACAGCGCTTCGTTTTAAACCCCGGCGCTGGCGCTCTAATGCCAGACGTTTCAACTGCTGCTCCTTGGGACGAAGAGAAATAGCTTCTACAGGAAGGCTCGTTTGCTGTGCCAGTGGCTGGGGGGTTTGTTTAAATTGTTTTGAAGCCACCTGGAAAGTCTTAACTGAATCATTATGCATAATTTCTGGCTAGCTGTAGCACTCACCTTGTGGGTACCCGTCAGTTCTGTGGCATTGCTCCTACAGCATCTTTCCTGCCTTCCTCTGGAACAGTGGGAAGGATGCTCCCAGGGAGGGAGGCCGGACTTGCACCCCTCGGTAGGAGCAGGCTGGAGGTGTGTCCACATGGGTGTTTGAATTTGGGTCGGCAGTGTGTTTCTGAAGCAAGATCTCCCACTCGTCCCCAGCCACGGGGCTTTGCTCCGAGCCGGGGACCAGTCCTGGAGTGCTGGGTTTCTTGTGGGCGCAAAGGAGCTGGGAGAGCTTCCAAGAGCGGGTCTGCTGGGCCTTGGAATGGCTGTTCAGCCTGGAGCGTCTGCCCCCAGCCTGGCCCTCCTCACTGCAATCGCACCAAACAGACAAGAATCCCCACATCCATGTGCTGTGCGCGTCTGGTCTTCAGCAGCAGCTGCGCTCTCGGTGGTACCATCCCGCTCACGCCACAGAGCCAAGATGTGCGTGACAGATACGGAGTCTCAAATGCCAAGAAAGATTGTGTGCTGCTGAACGCTTCGTTAACGGTGCCGAAAAACAGATCTTTTTTCATGCATCTTCCGTAACAGTTGGTACCAAACCTTAGAGAAATAGTTTGTAAACGAAAACCTTTACATTAAAATGTGCAAAAAAAACCCCCCATCTTCGTATTTGCAGTGTCTATTGTTGAAAGCATTTATGCCGTGCTCATATTTGAATATATGACTTGTTTATGCAGCCGGTATGGTATATGACACCAAGGGCGCCAGCATATGATGATAAGTAAACGAGCTATCTGCAAATACATTAGCATGGAGTCATGCCCTTAAGCTTCATGATAATTTTTTAAAAGTTGATCATAAATATATGCATGTGCTATTTGCTTCTCCTGCTTTATCCCCATTTTTAGAGGGAGATAAGAAATAGTATCTGCAGCTGGAGTCCTGACAAGCTGCCGTGAAGCATGTGTGTGAGCATGCCAGGTCTTGGGGTTTTTAATTAGTTTTGTGTTTTTCCTTAAACCCGTAGTGGGTTCACAAACAGTGTCATGCATTAGCACCAAGGTCATTCCAGTTGCCTCCGAGTGCCATCCCCGGAACAGTAGCCCTTGGCCTGAGAAGTGACTCCACAGGCAGGACAGGGTGGCGGCCTGGTGTGGGGGGAGGACCCATCTCCGCTCCTGTCCCCTGCACCGGCTCAGCCTGGAGACACGGGTCCCAGCATACACATCGCCTCGCACAGAAAGCCCTTTTCCAACAGTCTGTTGCCCTATTAGATCTTTTTTTCAGACAGAGCAAACTAAGTTTGGAAGTGCCCTGGCATAGAAGAGTAGAATTTTGGCCAGAAGGAGCTATTCCACCAGCACCCAGGAGATGGGACATCTCAGAAGGCAGCTCCCTTCTGTGGTCATCTTGTGTGCCAGCTTTACGGGGCCGGTTTTAGTTATCCACGCAGCAGTGTAGGTGCCCGAGTCAGGCACCCAGGAGGTAAAAAGCAGCCAGCTAGCACCAGGAAAAGAGAGAGCATCCATCTGAGGAGAAAAGAAAAATAGGTAAAGCTCTTTACCAGTCTTTTACCTGATTGATAGAGCTGTGGGAATATCGGTAAACAAGAGAGGAAGCCAAGGACAAATATAGGTCACTGAATGGATCGTGGAGCTTCAGAGGTGCAGAAGAAGGGTCCGTTCTTCTCTGGAGATGTTTTATTCTGCTGAATCAGCAGTTTAGTCTGAAAGATTTCCAGGAAGAAAAATCTTTGTAATGTGATTTTTAATCCGAGGTACAAACAGAATGACAGTTCTCATGGCTGTTCCTGCTGCCGAGGGTGAGTGCTGCGCACGCCCCGAGCAGAGTGTCCGCTCCAGCAGAGGCCAGGCGATGCTCCTGCCAGAGGTGAACTGGAACTTGCACAGCTCATTTTTTTCCAGTCACAGTGACTCCTAGAGCGTTTCAGGCATGTCAGATGTGACTTCAGTGGAAGTTTGGTTTTTATGCCTCAGAATATTTAACCTCACATTAGGAAACACGTCACTTAGTAATTAAAGAAAGTCCAGAAGGAAATAAATGGGTATGGGTTGAAAAATCACTCTTGCATAAATGCTTCCTTAACACCGTCATGGACGTGGAAGTGTTGTATGAACTGTGCTGACTTCCGTCTGCAGAAATGTCGTATCTTGCGGCCAGAGTAGCAAAGTGCCCGTTCTGGCCCCATTTCCGCTGGGCGAGCTGCAGGGTGTGCTGTACAGCCCGGGCCGGGGCAGGACCTGCCGCAGGTCTCACACACTGCAACATTTTGTGCTTAATATATGAATACACTGATGTTTACAATGTCACACATTTACCTTGTTCCTTCTCATGTTGTATATGTTAATGGTTCTTCTTAATTAATCGTACTTAATTTTTCTTTTCGCCTCTCAGTGGGGAGAACTCGTCTGTGTTACACTACGGCCATGCTGGAGCCCCGAATGATAAGACTATTGAGGACGGAGACTTGTGGTAAGTAAAGAACTGGAGTTCATTTCATAGTTTTGTTACACTACTGCTGTTCCCATACATACATTTGGATGTACTCTTGGACTTAATCAGTAAAATGATGACTGTGTAATGATGAAAGTCCAAATCTTTAAAATAGAATGTCAGGCTAAAATAGACTAGTCAGGCTTCTTCCAGAGGCCGTGTATACCTGCATCGCCATTGAAAGGGAAAAGAGAAATTCTTTTCAAACACTTCTGTGCCAAAGGCACTTGGAATTCAGTATAAGAAATGTCTGTATTCTCAGTACGAGGGCAGTTGAGAACGTTGGCATCTGCGTTTGCTCTTGACCCTCGGACCCAAAGCTGAGCTCTCATGGCGGGGTGGGGGATGGAGAGAGCGTTGGCTGCTTTTGAAGAACTGCATCAAATTGCAATGCGGATTAGAGCTTCCAAAAGCTTACGTGTGCCTGGACACGCCAGCCTGGAAGTAGACGTTTGAATGCGTGAGGAGACCAGACTCATCTCAGTTCAGGTTAGGGCAGGGTGCTTCTGAAAGATTTTGCTTAGAGTTTAGCATTGCCATAATACAGTTGCAAATAGCATCAGTTTTTCTCTACTTGCATTTCATGTCCACGTATTTGCAGTATGGCTGCAGGTAAAAGCAGTGAATGAAAGCACCAAATGCATTGCTATAAATTGAAAGACAAACCTAATTGTGTGGTGTATAGTGTAGCAGAATATAGCTTTTGTGCTTCAACTCCTAAGACTTTGGTCAAAAAGGCTACATTTATAAAAGTGCAGGGTTACTTTTGGAGGAGTTACTCACCGACATTCAGCAGAGGGTATCTGTTAGGTTACTTGTGTAGCACCTGCAAAAAGGGTGCAGGTATGTATCTTCACAGTTGAACGTAAGGGTGTGGAGGAAAGCACATGAGCATTATCATAGGTAAGCTCAAAAGCTGTTATGGAAAACAAACTGAATCTCAGAAGTAAAAAATATGCCTTGTTGGCTGGTGTTCTGGGCACATCTGCAGGTGCTGCGGGATGAACTTACTGAATTATGGATAGGTAATTTCTTTTTAATATTGTAAAACTTTTTTGAAAGCTCTTGTACAGTAGTTTATGTATTATCTTCATCTGTGGTGAATAGCGTATTAAACCCATCAAATGCTGAGGTTAGTTTAAGGCAGGACAATAGCCTTTGCCTTACGATCACATTGTGTTTGAGTAGCTGATGTGCTGGGAGGCTCTTTCCGTCAGGCAGGACACACCAACCTGACACTGTATTGGCCGGGGCATTCCACTGAATTTCCAAAAACAGTGTGTAGCCTACAGGAATTCTCAGCGTATGGTACTGAGAGGAGATATGCCACAATGCATCATCTTCTGAATTTAAAATTGGGCCTTTAAATGGTGAGGGGAGTAGTATTACTGGGAGACCTCGGGGCAGAGGGTGTATATAGCACCCTTTCACTTCCAGTCTCTGAGGACGGTTTAGGGGATGGCTGAAGTCCTTCCGCAACCCCAAAAGCACATACCGAGACCCTTTGCAAACTCAGATTTCCTGCTGTATTGGCAAAATCTTAAAAAAATGATTGGGTTTTATTAGCCTCAGAAATCTGAACATCAGAAAGGCATAATCTACCGAGTACATTGATCACTTCAGCATTTCAGAACCACTGTTCTGCAGCCCCACTTTGTGACCACCTCACAAAGAGAACAAGGCTTAACCTACTTTGCAACATCCTCCTGCTGAAACGGTCCAGTTGCCGCTTTGTGTTGATGAGATGAAGTTTGTCAGGTGCAGATTGGCTTTAGCAAATAAACGCTCTGTGCAGGAGCACCCACCCGCACTGCCGGCGCTGCCCTTGCCTCTCCCTCTGGCTTGTCCGCACCCAGCCGGCAAACACGACCTCCTTTGGCAGTGTGCGGGTGAGGAGCCGGCACTGCCCCGGTGGCTTCACGGGGGCTTTGACAAACCTCCGCCGGGGGGTCGGGGCGCACAGGTGCACACGCAGCGGGCTGTTCAATCCACAGTGTGCTCATCTGGGTGTCTGTGTTAGAGGGCTATATTTGGCTCTCAATTAAGCTTTTTAATAGCTACTGGGAGCCCTCTGTTGGATAATCTTAGGAAGCCCTGAACATAGGGAAAAAATGGCCTGACTTTCGGTGAAAATGAGGTAGAAGGCTTTTAAGGGCTATTTCTGCTTTTGCCAGTGTTTTGATATAAATCTAATTTAACGATTCCTATACTTGCATGTAATAGAATCGGGGATTGGGTACTTGGTGTGATTTTTATTGAATTATTCAAGTAGAATTTCATGTCTTTTTCTTAACGTTACTTAGTGGGTATGAATAACATTCGTGAGTTTTGCAGAAATGTGCTGCTCAGGTTTTTTATGTACAAAGCAGCGGAGTGCAGTAAGTGTCAGTAAATAAGTCAACAAAGCACCTGAATATTAGAAAAAATACATTTGGAAGACTAATGCTTTGCTACTTTGAAATGCTCAGGTGAATGCATTGTTTGCTCTTTTAAAAATAGAAGTTACAAGGGTTTGGTGGTATCAACAGGAGATCATGAGCAAAAATACTTGTGCTATTGCATTTTATTTTTTTTAAAGACTATTACTCTGACTTCTCCTTCAAAAACTGTGGCAGGTTTAGAACAGCCTGGTTTTATGATGTTCATTTTTGAAAATTAATCTCCCTCTCATGGGTTTATTGCTTCTGTAAGAAACTGGTGTGGAATTACATCTCTGGTATTGCACTGTAATCCACGTTTTTACAAGTACAACTTCTGCACTAAAAGACCTCAGTGCAAGGCAAGGACTATAAGGAGAACTTCTGATACTCCTGTTAATATGCACTCTCTTGCTAAGCAGGGATGTCATTTTCAGTCTATAAAATATTAAAAACAAAATAGCTAACTAACACAAAGCATTATGATTGACAAAGAAAGAAATCGGTATTTTTAGGGAAGTTTAGGTATTCAATAGGTACGTGCACTTAACTGATATTGATATTAAAAGTAAATATTGCAATAACAGCAAGTCAGTGTTTTATGTACATGATTAATGTACTATAACATCTGTGTGGTCTAACCCAAACCCTTTCCTAAGCGAGAGGCTTGTCACCATGGTCAGAAAGCTCGTGCAGATGGATGGGTGGGCTGACCTCCTCCTGAATCGCCATTCTGGCCACTCCACCCGTTCGCTCGATATTACCTTTAAATAAAATCTTCTACTCAGAATGTTGCGATTCACGGCCGGCAGTGGTGGCGTACGGCCAGGCTACCGTACAAATATGGATTTTCTTCTGTCATCTTAAACCCGTGAGAGCTTGGCTTGGGGCTGAGCCCTGGGCTGCGTTGTCTCAAGCTGTGTGGCTGGTGGTGTGCCCGGCGCCTGCTGGCTCTCTGGTGAGGCTGTGCCTACGGTTTGTGGTACGGAAAGTGGAGTCCTAAGCAGAAGTGCCTGTTGTAGTTTGCAGTCTCCTGCCCTGAACACGAGAGGCCTCCACCAAGGCCAGAGCCAGAAAGCAACCAAACCACATCTTCCAGGGGGTCTTGAGCCACCCTCCCAACCCCTCCAGTTTGGATAACCAAAGGTCTTCCAAAGTTTGGCAGAGAGTAGAATCGAAAGTTGCTACTCAAGAAGAAAAAAACCCAAATAAATTCAACTCCTTGCTGTGGAAAAATCAAGAGGAAATGGCTCCTGTCCATTGAAAGGCATCCCCTGCATCACTCGTTCTGACTTTTTGCAGCTGTGTTGCTTTTGTTCACACTGGGGACAGAGACGGGTTCAGTGGTTAGAGAGCCCTCGTGGCAGATGGAAACCTCTGGGTTCAGCTCTCCTCAAGCTGATTTCTGGCTTTGGCTGGAAGTTACGAGTTGGCCCTGGGAAACAGCATCCGTGAAAAGTCCAGTCAAAGCCGTTGTGTTTCTGCGAAAAGCCTTGGTCTCAGCAAACCAGCATCTGCCGTCTGAGGCATCTGCTTTCCTAAACGTGAAGGAAGCAAATGGCCTTGGGTCCTTCCTTCTGTCTTCTGCCCTGCCTTACCGCTGCAGCAGTGCGGAGCCACCCCATGGCTCTCAGGGAGGAGAAAACTGGCCATCAAAGTAGATCAGGTGCAGGCTGGGGCAAGGAAAGGTCCCTTCTCACCTCTGTGCTTCCGTGGTTTGGTGTAGGAACCATCGGAGGTGCTGGACCTGAAGTGTGTACTTCACATTTTGATTTTGAGAAGGTTTTCAGGAAAATGATAGTTTCGCGTTCAGTTTGCTGCCTGGTGGCTTGTGCAGGCTGCCTTTGTGGATTCTTGGCGTTGCTGCGTGCCAAAAGCCCGTCGGGAGTTGATTGTTTTATTGAGATTGATCAGCAGGGCTGCTGCAACGTTTGACAAATAGAAAATGCTTCTGTGATCTTAAAATAGCTTGATAGTACAGGATGAGGCCCGCACTTAAATAATAGAAATGTGAGAAAATGAGCCTGACCCCAGATGTCAGTGAAATAGATGTGACTATTACCTGAGCGTTTTCTGCAGGTGTCTCAAGCTGCCGGCGTTGGTGTTTCTGTGGCATCTCACAAATGTTTTTCAGTGAAAACTGAGCACTTAGTGAGCAACCTTTATGGGCAGCTTCACTGACCTTCATGCACTTGGTGACACTTTTGGGGGTTAGTTGGTCCATTCTGGCTTTGCAAAATACGGAAGATAGTTGTCTGTTCTGCTGAAGCGCTTAGCATTTTTAACATTTGGAAATACCCTTCCAAGTCCCAGTGTCACCCAAGGTCTGCCGGGTGAGTGGCGTGGTCTCCTCTCCCCGGCGTGGCAGGTCCAGCGGCGGGCAGGGGCAGTTGGTGGGGATGCTCGTCCTCCCCGTGGTGACAGCCAGAGTGCAATTTATGAAGAGGGCTTGGGTGAAAGCGTACATAAGGCAGTACAATATCGACTGCTGCTGAAGCGCAGCGGACCTCAGAGAGAGACCATTAACCTTGTATTCACAGTGGGCCTATCTGTTATTTATAAAATAAAACCAACTTTAGAAGTTCAAATGGAAGCAGGTTGGATCATCAGATGGTGTCTTTCATTTTATTTGACGGTTTCTTTCAACACGCTCAGATCTAAGCGTACGGATGTCAGTGGAAGCGTTGGGAAGAGCACCATGTCCTTGGAGAAACGAGACGTTCCTACTGCAAAAGCTCACGGCCGTTTCCACGACCTGCTGGTGATGGCAATAAAACAAGTTTTACCTACAAATCATTTTATTGCATCCAAGTACCAGAATTTAAGCACTAGGGAAGCTTTGATAGTGTCACCAAATGAAACACATCCTGTGTTTGTTTTACGTGAAAGTACAATCTTAGCATAACGCGTCTGTTAGGTGTCTGAAGTATGGCCGGGCTCTGTTAACAGCTATTGCTGTTTGCTTGGGCAAGTACTGGAGCTGGGGATATGGAAGGCAGTCCAGTGATGCAAAAAAACTTCATCAGAATAATTTAACTCTGACGAATATTTTTTTTTCTATTTCTTTCCTTAATATTGTAATGCAAATTTAAGGTGTCAGAATAATCCTGACACCAGGGGGCACTAAAATGAGCGCTGGCTGGAAGGGGATGGTGGCTGTGCCCTGCGTTGGTGTGGGTACGGTGTTGTACTGGGCACGGCAGCCTTCTGGGAGCACTGCCTTTGTGCGGATAGTGCGCATTCCACTCAACCTGTGTTAAACTTGGGCTGCTTTCCTTCCATTGGGCACTTGGATGGACCTTTTAATATTTTTTTTATTATAGCTTCTGGCGCTGTCAGCAGATCCTATTTAACTTTGTGCGCTCCTCCTCTTGTCATTTCAGA